>NC_048910.1:64913-168702 GCF_011077185.1 Oxyura jamaicensis
AAAAGAAAAGAAAAGAAAAGAAAAGAAAAGAAAAGAAAAGAAAAGAAAAGAAAAGAAAAGAAAAGAAAAGAAAAGAAAAGAAAAGAAATCTACAATTTTCCTAGCAAATAGCTTAATTTCAGAGGGTCCCTGTTCTGCCAAAGTCAGACAGCTTCACTCCCCATGGCCTCCTGAGCTTTAACTGGTCCTTTCAACTGTAAAAGTGTGAAAAGCAAAACCTTATATTCCATTTGTCTGGAATTTCAGCTCATAATCTAGCTAGCAGCAGACTGGAGGATTTAACATAACACAAATTCCATCCTGCCTGATACAGCATACAGCCCCAACACTGAGCTTTGCCAGAATGGGAAATTACTCTCCCGGGCTGAATATAGAGCATAGCAGAAATACCTTGACAATGCTCAGCTCTTAGTACTGAAGATAAAATTAAAATATTTACTAATCAGCTTTGGGTTTTGAAGCTGGGAATCATCCTTGCTACCTCTGTGTTTGCAAAGAAGCCTGGCTGCATGTTCTCTGCAAGAAAACACTTTGGAACTGCGTATGCTCGCTTTCAGTTTTCATGTTATGTTTTAAGCAAAAAGTTCAAACAGGAATCCAGGGGTCAATCCTGCTGCCTGCTTACCCAACCATGCAATTATATGCAATGAATGCAGCAGAATTTCAGGTAAAAATAAAGTATATAGTATACCTCATTTCAGTTTCTTGTAACTTCTTTTGCCATAGAGCTCATCTTTACTGATGTCAAAATAAAGTCTCTTAGACCAACCTCACAGTTTATTCAAGTACAATAAAATTTCATGAGTACTGAGGGCTTTCCATTGTCTATTGACTGTTCTGGATTGTAACTTGTGGGCAGAAAAGTACCACATTAAGTCATCATTTGTGAAGTTTCTCTGAAAAGCTTTCCAAACAATCCTAAATGTGGATGTTAAGCATAACATACCAACATACCAGAGCTAGTATCCACCCACAATGGATTATTCACCTTGATTTCATATACTTTGGTTTTGAACAAATGTCATAGCCAAGGTTGTAACTCACCCTCTTTATTAGGTTCTTGCCTGTTTGAATATTTTCATAGAGCTGAGTATGGCCATGCACCCACATTGCTCTTCCTGGGCACTTGCACTCCCTCCAAGAGAGTTTCTACCAGCAGGCACAGCTCAATCTGCTACCCAGATAGTACTCATTAGCATACAAAAATCTTTGTTGGGAAGGTGTGGATTATGAAAATAACATATTCTGCATTTCCATGTCTCCTCTGTAGAGAAGATTTTCTTGAACTAGAAAAGCAAAATGAACGTATGGGAGGCAGATACACAAAGAAAAAAGTATAGCAGGAACAAATATCAAATGAAGCTCTTCCATTCTTCCTCTGAGGTCTTGCTCATGGCATAGAATCATAGAATCATAGAATGGTTTGGATTGGAAGGAATCTTAATGATCATCTAATTCTATCCCTCCTGCCATGGGCAGGGACACCTACTTGACCAGATTGCTCAAAGTCCCATCCAGCCTGCCCCTAGTTCCCAGGGTCTTCATTTTTTCCCTTTTTAAAAATAGAGGTTATCTCTTCCCTCTTCTAGTCAGTGGGAACTTCCCTAGACTGACACAACTTCTCAAATATGATGGAGAGAGATGTAGCAACTACATCCACCAGTTCCCTCAGGACCCATGGATGTATCTCATCAGGTCCCATGGACTTGTGCAGCTTTAGGTGCCTTAGCTGGTCTCAAACCTGATATTTTATGGTGGGCAGTTCAGCATTCTTCCAGTCCCTGACTTTGTCTTCTGGACCCTGGGCCATGTGGCTGGAGCTCTTGTCAGTGAAGACTGAGGCAAAAAAGTCAGTAAGTATCTCAGCCTTCTGCATATCCTGGGTGACTGTGTCTCCCGTTTCCTTCCAGAGAGGGCTTACAATTTCCCTAGTCTTCCTTTTATCAACAAAGTACCTATAGAACCCTTAAAACCGTATAGTACCTATACAGCCCTTGATGTCTCTGGCCAAATTAAATTCTAAAAGGGCTTTGGCTTTCCTAACCTGATCCATGGCTGCCCAGGCAATATCTCTGTATCCCTTCAAGGGTATCTGTCCTTGCTTCCACTCTCTGTAGGCATCCTCTTTCTGCTTGAGCTTGGTCAGGAGCTCCTTGTTTCTCCACACAGACCTCCTGGTGTTTTTCCCAACATCCTCTTTGTTGGGATACATCTCTCCTGAGTTTGGAGGAGGTAACCCTTGAATATTAACCAGCCTTCTTGGGCCCATCTTCTCTCCAGGTCTTTGTCCTATGGTGTGCTACCAAGCAGATCCCTGAACGGGCCAAAGTCTGCTCTCCTGAAGTCCAGAGTACCAAGTTTGCTGTGTTCCCTCCTTTATGTCTTCTGAATGCAAAACTCCGCAAATTCATGATCTCTGCAGCTGAGGCTGCCCTTGAGTTTCAAATTCCCCACCAGTACCTCTTTGTTGGTGAGAATGAGGTCCAGCATAACATCTCTCCTCATTGGCTCCTCTATCACTTGGAGAAGGAAGTTGTTATCAATGCATTTCAGGAACTTCCTGGATATGCCCTGCTATGCTGTCCCTCCAACAGATACTGTGGTGTTTGAAGTCTTTCATGAGGAAAAGGGTTTGAGAATATGAGGCTCCTTCTATCTGGCTATAGAGGGCCTCATCTGCTTGGTCTTCTTGGTCAGGTGGCATGTAGCACACTCCCCGATAATATTCCCTACCCCTGCTATCCCTTTAATCCTGTCCCATCAGCTCTCTGTCAGCTCCTCATCTAACCCCAGGCGGAGCAGTATACACTCCAGCAGCTCATTGACATAGAGGGCAATGCCCCTTCCTCACCTCCTCTGTCTGTTTAATTAATTCATAATTAAATATAATAAATATAATAAATAATTAAATCATTCTGTTTGTTATGAAATAAATATTCATGGCAGAAGTCAGTCTATTTCAATGACTCAGACACAGCTGACTCTGAAAACTGTGCACAAAGGAATGTTATGTAGCTGTGTCCCCAGGCCACACAAATAATAATTGCATTTGATTGCACAGGTGGAGTCAGTTAACTCTGCAATTATTAAACCAGTAGGATCCATTTTGTTGCATGTAGTCATGGCAATGACTAGCTGTAATTAAGACTCATAATGGCGTTTGTGCAAGATTATTCTGGAAATGAGACCTTGAGTGCATTCAAATTTGAAAAGAAACTAAGGCTGTTCCCTGTTTGTGTCTTTCCTGCAATGATTTCATGAGGACTTGCAGGGAACAGACACCAGAAACCCGCCATGGCTTTGTTGCAACACAAAGTTGGACTCAAAGATTTCTGAGCTATGTTCATGTCCTGCTTACCTGCCTGCATGTATTGTACAGATATATTATCTTTCTTTTTTGTTCCTAGGAAGAAGAACATAAATTACTTACCACACTACAGCTGTTGTACACTATAGGATATTATTTTTCTCTCATCTCACTTGTATTAGCTCTCCTTACACTTTCTTTGCTCAGGTTAGTACAAATTTTCATGCATTTTTAAATTATACAGAGTATGCACATTCTTGTTTTCATATATTTGATTTTATTATTTAACTTCTGGTATATATATATATATTTTTTTTCTAATAATAAGTCTTACAAAGGTAATTCCTAATTAAAATCTATTAATGGCAGCAATATGACTACAACAGTATTTAGTTATTGTTTTAATTAAATATAGTCCAAAGGATTGATATATTTTCTTCCTACAGAAAACTTCACTGCACAAGAAACTACATCCATATGAATTTATTTGTGTCTTTTATCTTGCGTGCCACAGCAGTTCTTATAAAAGACACTGTATTCTACAATATTTACTCCAAAAGGCCAAATGATGAAACAGGATGGATATTATACCTCAGTCCTGAGGTAACTTTTTAGTTCATTGTTAATAGTGAATGTGTGCTGTCAGTAGACATAACAGTTATAGTTTCAGAAGTTTGCCAAGTGGCATCAAGATTTCAGGTATTTGTTAGTTGAGATTCAAATGCTAAAACTTTACTGATAAAGCTTGGGGTAATCTGAAAAAAAAAAAAAAAAAAAAAAAAAAAAAAAAAAAAAGATTTGATAAATTATAAAATATTGATTTTATTATAAAGGTTTGTATAGAAAAAAAAATGAATAAATATATATATTTAGGAACTTCTACATAAGCAAAACAATTTTATTACATCTGTAGTTTTAGGAGGAAATCTAACCATTTATTTTGCACTTTCATATTATATTTATTTGCTCTAGATATGCATAGCACAATGCACACAAATCTTACTTTTGAGCAATGTTATCAAACTATGTATTTGCATTGAAAGTACACTAAGGGGAAAATGTACTTTAAAGGTTTTTCTCTAATAGGAAAATATTCTAATTTTCTTACACTTCTATACATAATGGAATAACAATGTCTTTCATTGTCACCACTGTGGATATATTATACTTTTATGATGTATCAATATGGTTTGCCCATGTTAGCAAGCTAAATTACCTGTAAGATGTTTATCACTTCATAGCACGGGACATCTGGACATCTGCTTGGGGACTATTGACTTAACAGCTCATCAGTAAAATTTCTGATATGCAGGTCATGACAAAGAGCACATACCACAGACTTCATTGTCAATATCCTATTTCAATTATCAGCTCTTCTCAAAATTTGTGGCCATCCAGTATAGAAACCTTCAAACTATTACACTCCCTTCTAACCTCTCTGAGTAGCACACAGATCTCAGAAGTACTACAAGTCTTGTTTCTCCTCATTTCCTCTTAAAAGTACTGAATAAAGCTTGATTAATCACAGATTAATTCAGTAAATCCTTTCTGGTTATTGGAACATAAATTTGGAATATATTTGAATGAATCATATAATCATAGAGTATCTTGAGCTGGAAAGAACAGAATTACAGAATCACAGAATTTTCTAGGTTGGAAGAGACCTCAAGATGATCAAGTCCAACCTCTGACCTAACACTAACAGTCCCCACTAAACCATATCCCTAAGCTCTACATCTAAACGTCTTTTAAAGACCTCCAGGGATGGTGACTCCACCACTTCCCCGGGCAGCCCGTTCCAATGTCTAACAACCCTTTCGGTAAAGAAGTTCTTCATAAGATCCAACCTAAAACTCCCCTGGCGCAACTTAAGCCCATTCCCCCTCGTCCTGTCACCAGGCACGTGGGAGAACAGACCAACCCCCACCTTGCTACAGCCTCCCTTGAGGTACCTGTAGAGAGCGATAATGTCACCCCTGAGCCTCCTTTTCTCCAGGCTGAACAAGCCCAGCTCCCTCAGCCGCTCCTCGTAAGACTTGTTCTCCAGGCCCCTCACCAGCTTCATAGCCCTTCTCTGGACTCGCTCGAGCACCTCCATGTCCTTCTTGTAGCGAACCCACAAGGATCATTAAATCCGACTCCTGGCTCCACACTGGACCACTCAAAAATCAGACCGTATGTCTAAGAGTGTTGTTCAAATCTTTCTTGAACTTCAGCTGGTTTGATGCCATGACCACTTTTCTGGGGAGCCTGTTTCAGTGTCTGACCACCCTCTCAATGAAGAACCTTTTCCTAATATCCAATCTGAACCTGCCCTGATACAGCTCCATGCTGTTCCCTTGGGTCCTATCTGGTCACCAGAGAGGAGATCAGCATCTCCCATCTGCTTCCCTTCATGAGGAAGCTGTAGATCACAATGAATTTGAAATTGTAACCAGAAATTAATCAGAGTAAGTATTGAACAGAACAGCCACTGTAGTGTCACTTTCTGCTGACCTGCTTGTGTACTAGCAACACTTCTTGTCTACTGAGTATAATTCATGAAATGAATACTCCTCAGTTCTTCCCCTTGCTCTTAGTGTCAACCCCTGGCATGAACAGGAGCCACTCTACCTTCAGCTCCTTTTTCCTCCAAAGAGCCATACACAGCCTAATTGCATCACAGGTTCTCTACTCTCAGAAAGTCCAGATCTCCCAAAATAACAGCAGCTCAGTATCTTGCAGAATATATGACTGAACTACATATGTACCAAAACCACACACTGGTTTTAAAATGGTTGCTAAACTAACAAGAATAAAACAGGATTTGTCAGAGTTTTTCTATATTACAATGATGATTGGTCTTTCATTCCTACAGATTTTAATCATTTGCAGGACTGCCCAGTTTTTCATGCATTACTTTGCTGGGGCAAATTATTTTTGGTTATTGGTAGAAGGAATTTATCTCCATACATTATTGATTACTGCTGTACTCTCTGAAAGGCGACTGCTACAGACATATATTGTGATAGGATGGGGTAAGTACCTAACAATTTCAAAGTTCTTGATTCTGTGGCTTTTTTTTTAAGTCATTGGTGGATATTTTGTAGTGAAGAGAGAAAAAAAAAAAAAAAAAAAAAAAAGACTTTTTTTGTTGTTTTGAATTCAGCAATTGTCAATAAAAGTTATTAGAATTGACACACTAGCTGCAGTTCAGTTTGACCTGCAGGTACAGAAAATAGGTTAATTGTTTTATAAGATAAAATAGCTTAATAGACAGCATGAGAAGAAGTTTTTTCTATATTTGACCATATTTTCTGTCATCACTGAATATTAAAGCACTATCAGCACCTTCACTTTCTTCCTTTGTAATAGAACATCTACATGGTGAAGAAGTCTGTACATTAAGCAGTTGGCTTTTATATATTTACCTTGCTATCTCAAGAAGTTCTTCAAGTTCTAAAGTATGCTTTAAATCAGAGGACAGTGTGAAACTCTATATGATATAGGTCCTATATTTCAGACATATTTTAATGGAATAAAGACAATGTAAATTTAGCTACAAACATTTGAGCAATTTTGTATAAATCGTATTCTTTTTTGTTTTTGTATGAGAGGTGTGTGTAATCTGACAGTTGTATTTGGTGCTCACTCAGAGAACATAATAATGGACAAAATTATTTGTGTGGACAAGGGGGAATGTCAAGGTTTCCTAATTCCCAATAGTCATCTAAAATCTACCTGTACAACTTGCAAGTCTTGTAAGGTTTTAAATGAAGATATAAAATGTACTTTTAGACAATACTTGGATTTGGTGCAAGAGTTATTGATTCATATTCAATGGCCTGACTTGAGGAGGGTGATAGGATGGTTAGACTATGGTGGATGATTACATATTTATAAATAAATTATTCCATAGTTACTCTGCTGTTCTGCAGGATAAAGAGGAAAATTTTAAAGGTATGTTTAAACTCAAAAATAAATTAAGCAAATGTCAGCTAAGACTGAAGTTCCACTGATTACAGCTGTAATGAAGAAACCTCCACGTGTTTAAAATAATTTTTCGTTGATTGTTACTAAGACTGTAGAAAATTCCTTGTCAGTTTGACAATAATTCATGCCATTTAGTTCTAGCTGTCTTCAAGATGTACTTTCATGGAGAATTCAAACAGCTAATTTTCCTCCTTTATGACATCTACATTATCTCCTGAGATTTTAATTGGATAGCATATAAACCAAATGGACTACTGGAAAAAATCCTAGAATTAAGTGAATTTTAGATAAGGTTATTTTTCTTGCCTTTATAGCTGTATTTATTAAATAAACTATATTTATTAAATGAGAAAAATTGCTGTAGAAAATACCAACACTTTGAGGAACGACTGAAACAGGGCTTCAGCATCAAAAATACCACACGGGAAATCTCAACAAAAAATAAATAAATTCAAAAATGTAATTTAAAAGCTTCTTGAAGTAAGTGTGGAAAATTAATTCTGGGCAAAACTGTCGAGTCTGAAAGAATATTGATGCATGAACCCAGAAACCTTTTACAGAAAAATCTTGCTTTTACTAACACTGACATGGTTAAAAGGTATCTGATATTTGTCTCTTACAAAAGTTGAACCAGGTTTTGGATATTCATGGCATGATATCATATGCATTGCTCTGAAAATGTTAATATAATGTGCATTGCGAAATATTGCCATCAGAAATCACTAAAATAGTAGTCAGGCCTAGTGAGTTTGGCAGTGACACAGTTTGTTCTGGAGTATTAAATCAGTTAGTTCTATGATGTGAATGCAAAACTTACTGTTGACCTTGTTTGTTGTGTAAGGTTTTTTTCGTTTGCTAACAGTGAGAATATCTATATTCTTTTCTTCCTGTTCGCAGTTTTAAAGCCAAAAAATATTTATTTTATTTTGCTTCCTGTACCAATAAAAGAACTCAAATATATGGTTCAGTACCTTGTACCTCTTAGTTCTTTATAGATGAGGAGAAAAACAAAACAAACAAACAAGAAAAAAAAAAAAAGAAAAAAAAAGAAAAAAGAAAAAAAAAAAAAGAAAAAAGAAACTAGCCTATCACCATGAACTAGAAAAACAGGTTATTCCAGCTTAGTTCCTGAGAAACTGAGGAGTTCTGAGGCCCTTGAGATTAGCCTTCTTTGCTAATCAACACAACAATGAGCTAATAATGTGGTTAGAGGTGAGAGTACAGAACAAGAATAGAAGTGGGTGCAGTGTTTTCGATTAACTCAAAATTATTTTATTCAATTTAATTCAAAATTATCTCACTGTGTAGCTTATCCTGGCATTTTGACATCAGATCAGAAAAAAGCTTTAACAAAAATCACTGCTTTCAATTCAGGAAGAATGTACAATGGGGAAAGGCAAGTTTTATTACATACTTGGAAGAAACTTTTTTTTTTTTTTTCCCCTTTTCTTTTTCCACCTTTGAGACAGAAATATTGTTATACTCTTTAATGTAAATTTAAGTTTAACTTCATTAGGTTAACGTGATTAAAAACTTGTTCGAAATAGGTAGTTACTACTTATGATGAAGATTATTATGATTATATACTGTACTGATTATTTACTCATCAATCATTTGGAACACAGTGCCTCAAAGTAAATGCTAGATACTCAAATGCAGTTTTTTCAGGTCCCAATGCAGATGTGAAATTTCACGTAAGGAATCCTTTTGTAACAAATCCACTCACACGTTTGATCTGAGATGGATATGTACAAATATTCCAATATATTACAGCTCAGATTTGGTGATGAAACCTAGGTACATAGAGAGATATCTCTGTGCATGTTTTCTCAAGAGTTAACAGGGCAGATAGAAAACAGAAACAGGAATATTAAAATCCTGCATTTTGGTATCTCGATAGAAATTTCTTGGTCAGAATAGTCTCAGAAAATTGGTCTTGCTCCAGAACAAGTCTAGTTTCTGAGGGTAAATGATCTTAACAATAAAGCAGATAAAAAAGATTCCTGTCATCTTCTCTCCATAACCAATGAGGACTCTCAACCAATTTCCTTATGTTCACAGGGAAATCAAGTAGTTAATATTAAAAATAAATAAATAAATCTTTCCTTCTTATCTAAATGTGAAGTCAAGCTCTATATGATTAAAGTAGAATTTTTTTATTATTATTTTATTTTTCATTTTCATTTCTGTGCCATCTCCGAAACTCTGTTGCTCCTCTGGTCCCCCAGTATGATTTTTGCTTTGTTTTTTGAAGCCCATGCTCTAAGTGATGTTTCACTTCAGAGTTCCTGTGAGTTCTTAAAATCAGATAGAATTTAAATCTTAAATTTAGTCTACCTTATACAGAATGAGATTCATTTTACCTTATGAAGTTAAATTTGGGTAACTAATATCTAGACTTTTCCTAGAATTAAAAGGAGAAGAGAAGAACCTTTGAAGAGTGAATTTTAATGTTTAAGAGAAGTAGGATATCATCTTAATCTTTCCATGTGTGCAACTCTAGATATAATCAAATAAGAACTGGTATTTCCTAAAGAATCTTTTTCTCTGGCCTAACCTGTATCTATCCAGAATACTGCTATGAAGATTATTTTTCAGGGTTGAAGTTTTTAACATGCTATCCAATTTTTGGTATCCTTTTTTTTCCTCTTTTATTTATTCCTCTTCAGAAATTAACTTCTCTTTCATGCTTTTTCCCATCCTTCTTTATCTATTAAAAGTTTCTGTCAAATGATAACACCACTCTTCACTGTCCACTGGCAAACTTCTGGGCTGCCTCCTTTACTGTACTTTATACTTTTGAGGTTCATTGTCATCATTCATTACTTGATTTCTCTGTTCTCGCTTACATTCTTTAAAGATCCATGTGCTATTGTAGCTTTTAAAGTTAATGGTTCTGGTACACCAAGACCACTGTCTTTCATGCTGGTTAGTGTTCTCTCATTGCTGCCTCTTTCTTTCCACCTCTCTGAATGCTATTGCTTTGATCACCAGCTCACTTGCAGGTTTTGTTACTTGTTCATACTGCAATAGGACAAGTCTGTTAAGAAATCTGATTACCAATGTAAGACTATAAGTATTATCTACTTGTAAGGTCCCCTCAATTGTTCTCATACCCGTGTAATTGTCACTGATTTCATAATGGTCTTTTCCCACTATTTAGCTGTTTCTTATTTATATTTATTAGAATTACTCCTTAGACAGGAGATCTGGTCTTTCACTTCTTACAGACATTTGTGGTACTGCTACTGAGCCAGCAGCATGTTTACACTTGCAGCTACACACACCTCCTCAGCTAATCCCCAGGAACTGTACTTGATAATGTCCACTCACCCTCCCTAGCATCATGTTTCCCCACTGGAAAACTCCATATTCCCCTGCACGTCATCTCCCTTCCCAAGTAGTCCACACCCTGGTTGTTCTCTCAGACCTACTTTCTACACTGAAACAAACTTACATCCAAGTGAGATGGTTTCTATCTCTTTCCCCATATTACCCATGCAGAGGTCTATTTTTACAGAAACACGGAATGGCTGAGGCAAGAAGGGGCCTCTAGAGGTCATATGGTCCAACCTCTCTGGCTCAGTCAAGGAGACCTAGAGCAGGTTGTCCAAGATCATGTCCATGACAGCTTTTGAATACCTCCAAGGTGGGACACTATTCAACCCCTCTGGGCAACCTGTGCCACTGCTTTGTCACCATCAAAGTCAATAAGTGTTCCTGATGTTCAGATGGAGCCTCCAGATTTTCAGTTTGTGCCTATTACTCTAGTCCTGTCACTGGGTGCCATTGAAAATAGCCTGTCCCCATCCTCTGTACTCTCTCTTCATGTACTTATAGACTTATAAGACCTCTCCTCCAAGCCTTTTCTTCTCCAGGCTGAACAGTCCCACCTCTTTCAGCCTTTCCTCCAGTCCTTTCAGCATCTTTGTTTCTCTCATGTCTCTCTTTTACTGGGGAGCTCAGCACTGGACACAGTGACCAAGTGTGGCCTCACCAGTACAGAGTATTACCTCTGAGAGTATTTTGCATCCAATCCTTTCTACACACTGCTCCCTCCATTCCAGCTCTCCCCACAACCTTAGCTAGCATTCCCAGACTCATGAATAGTCCTTGTTCTGACCCATATCTCCTCTTCATTCTGCCATATCCACCAGATAATCTGCCCTGGGTTGTTGAGCTGAGAATCCAGCTGAATAGATGCCTTTTGTAGTTCACATTGCCTTGTGCTTGAAGCTTGTACTTGCATATTTATAGGCCATTGGAACAGTGTAGTAATACTTAGTTCAATATTTTTTTCACTCTGTGGTCTGTGATTCCCTGGGGGGGGGTGGGGGGGTGGAAGGGGGCGGGAGGGGGAGAGCAACAATAGGGGGACAGGGACCATGGATTAATTTTAAGGGGTCCATGAAAGGTAAGTCAGAAAAGCAAGCTTTTCTTATTTGTGTTAACTAACCAGATAGAATTCTATGTCTCCACTAAAAAATGTTTAAGGTTCAACAAATGAAAAATGTTAAAAAACAGTACTTTAGGTAGTCTGTGATGCCTCAAGTGCCAATTCTGAAATCTCATGGTCAGGGACTTAGAAGATTAAGACTAGTCAGAAGTGTATGTAGCTATGTATATTTGTATGTGTATATATATTCCAGTGGTGACAATTTCTATACTGAAAATAGGATATTCGATTGTAGAATTAAATTTCTTATTGCCTTTAAGCTACAAATGGGGAAGTACAGGAACAGGCTGATTTTTGTACATCTAAATAGAGTACTGAAAACCACATGTCTTTGCACCACACACTGTTGTAGTGTATCTTTATTTTATATGAATCATTCTGTAAGCTTAGCTGTAATCAACTCCTTTTCTTTTCAGTTGTTCCTATTCTGTTTGTGGGGCCGTGGGGAATAAGCAGATCAAAACTGGAGAACACAGGGTAGGTTGCTAAAGGAAAAGTGTCTTAGAATAGTGGTTTTCAGTTGCTTATTTTTTTCTGGAAATCATTGGCAGTAATTGACACTGGTATTGACAACTGGATTATATTAAGATCATACTACACATATTAATACTTCTTAGATTTTCTAGGTTCATTTTAGTCCTTTCACAGTAAACTAGTAGGAATTCATGGGTTCACATGTATAAATCAAGAAAGAAAATGAACATACACTGTTTCTCAAATGCAAACTATTTTATTCATTCATTTATTCATCATATTCATATTCACATTCATGAATGTGAACCTGGAAATTTCATGAAGCAAAATTTCAACACAAACATCTTCACTGAGAGCATCTTGTTAGCAAGAAAAGAAGACCAGTGCTTTCATTGGAGACCATCTGTGGTTTGAGTTTAATTAACATTCACTGCCATTTTGGAAGAAAAAAATAAGTTATAACAGATAATGACAAAAACTGATATTCACAAAAAGCTGATATTAGATGAATTCATTCAATATTCAGTGAATTAAATAGTAAGAGTAACCTGCACCAGTAGGCATCAGTTTTCCAGTCTTACGGTTTTCAGTGTTGCTGTTAATAGTGTCACAATGACTTTGCCGTTCATATGAAGTACACAGCCTATGGAAACTTCTCTCAAGACTCTAGTGGAAAGATCTTCAGAAAACATACAATAACAGTTGTTGGTGAGACTTGTTCTATTCTAATTCAATTTTCTCCTGAATGTCACCTAAAAAAATTAAAATTTGTCAAATTTCATTTGAAATATATACACACATTATTTCAGCTTTCTAATTTATTTCTATGAAAATAATGTAATTATACTTTAAATTATTCTGCAGGTGCTGGGGAACAAATGAGCACATGGGAATCTGGTGGATCATCCGAGGACCTATGTTGTTTTCCATTACAGTAAGAATTATTTTATCTTTTCCAGTATCATACAGAAATATATCTTTTGTGACACTTTTTCCCAGTGTAATCAAATCCTTGGAGGACATGAGACAGAAAAGACTGTAGATGAGATCTCTTACTGTGTAGGGTTAGACATTGCTTCATTTTGTCTATCTGCAAGCAACAAGAATTTCAGTAACAGTCTCTCAAAACACTACTGTGTATCTGTGCAGTGAGTTCTGCACAGTTCTGCACAAACAAACACAAAGCCTTTTGCTGCTCATAATTGTAGCCTAACTTGATGCAGTGAGCAGGTTACTCTGGAAAGTGTTACAATGTGGTGAGCATCTGCAGAGTAAGTTCATGTGATAACAAGGACAGAGAGAAGTAGCAACAGGAAGTCCTATTGGTCACGGAGATAAAACATTCCTCTAATCAGGCATCAGAAGAATGGAATAAACTGAAACATGGCATGGTAAGACTAAGATACAGTTTAAAATAATAATAAAATTGCACAGAAGACTAAACCTGAAATTGGGTGATAACGAAGCAATTAAAATAGCATGAACAGAACAATTCATGAGGACATAATTATGAGCACAGATTTTTGGTAGGTGGGGCTATGATGTCTATCCATAATTATCTTATATTTTTACAGAGCCAGCAAGGCATAAAGGGATTAGAGGAATAGGTTATTAGATTAGCATCTTGCTAATCTTTCTGAGATAGTAAATCTACAGAAGAGGTGTTCTTTACTTATGCAAGGATTGCTCAAAATGCAATATTGAGGCATTGGTGCATCTGGAAAGAACATTGTTTTCTGTTACGCTGGAGAAAAGCTGTAGACATTATTACTTAAGTGAAAAAATGATGGACTGTTTTGCTGCTGCTGAGTTGGAGAAAGCCATGTGAGAAAGAAAGTGGACATAGTTGTGAATTGCACACTTAATAAGCAGTCAACAAAAAGTAAATAATTGAAGGACAATGGAGGTCTTCGTTTGTCTGTCTGTCTCAAAAAGGCAGTGGAGAGAAGAACCAGAAAAGAAAGGGAAAAGGCCTGAGAGTTGAGAAGAGGCAAAAGCTGGAAGTGTTCAAGACTGAAAATGCCCCAAAACTGAGGGGGTGTTCAAGACAGACAAAGTCCAGAACTGAGGGGATCTGAATGAATTTCTTCCTGGATATGTCTAACTCTGAAGGAAGACTGGATTGCCAATTTACATTTCTGGAGCTTGGGTAGAAAATAAACAGCTAGTGGAACATAACAAGCAAAACCAAAGACTAGCATTTCTATTATATTAAAGAGATCCCAGAGTTTTGCTTTTGTTGTAAGAATGTTACAGTCATTGATGTTAGTATGCTCAACCCAGAGCAAGTTCCCTGAATAACATGAAACTAAACAGATCTAAGAGTTAGGAATGAATTTATAAATAATTTGAAGAATAGCACTTGGATGGAGATTATCAGTAGTTTAAAAATACCTTTTAATGAAGATATTTCTGCATGATTTCCTGTTAGCTAGTGAAATGGTAGGGCATAATCTTTGCTGGTGTAAATCAGTGCAAAGAACTAAGGAACTGAAAAATTTGCCAATGACACCAAGCTGTGTGTCACAGTCAACATGCTGGAGGGAAAGGATGGCATCTAGAGGGCTCTTGACAGACATGCGAGGTGGGCTGGTGAGAACCTCATTATGTCCCTGTGACATAATGATGACTCTTTTTCATCTGAAGGAAATCAAACCAAAATAACTTGAATTACTGAGATCTTACACTTTGGAACTCTATCTATTTATGTTTCCATTTTCAGGTGTCTGTTTTAAAGGGAATAATATCTCCTTATCACCCTGTGATGTTTTAAAGATATATCTGTGCACATTTGTAGAGAATAGTATGAAAAGTGTATGATTTTTTATACAGGACAATAACTGGACTATACAACAAATGAAGACAAGAAAAGTAGTCCTGAGTAATTGTCCATCGACCAAATTGGGAAACACCGTTCCATGTTAAAATTAAAATGTAATTTTGTAATGGAAGATCACATACCATAACATATATGTAAATCAGGCTGAAATAAGGCAATGCTAAATTTCCTAACTGCACAGCTTGAACATCTTTTTTCTATAGGGCTTTTTGTTTGTGAAAGTAAAATAGTTAATGCTGTATAGGCCTTTGCAGGCCACACTAGATGGTAAATATTGTCAGGTTAGTCTCAGTCAAGTCAGAACAATTTTATTAACATTGAATTATATGTAAAAGTATGCACTGCCCAGAGCTTCCTTATCCAGTTGACTATAAAGTACTTATCTAGAGAATTCCATGTGCTGCTGTTGTTCAACCACATCCTGCCTATCTGACTAATTTTGGTGAAAAGTTTTATAACTTAAAGGTACAATAATGCTGTAAGTGTCTCACTAGCAGAGAGTTCCTATCAGCACAGCCTGTCACTACTGCTTTGTGCTCTCTCCTGTGGCTGTATTAATAACCTGCTTCTGTTCTGACCTGAACACAGTTGCATTCTGGTTATTTGACATCAGGTTATACAAATATTTAATGCTAATTTTATGGCTCTTTTATAGCTATATGAATAATGTCATCAAATCTTGAGTAAATAACCAATATATATTTTCTTTCAAGGTTAATTTTGGCATCTTCTTAAAAATTCTAAGGATGCTGATTTCCAAACTGAAAGCCCAGCAGATGAGCTTTCATGACTATAAATACAGGTATGTAATAAATACGAAGAAATCCTAGTCTTTTTTTTTTTTTTTTTTTTTTTTTTTTTAATGCTTCAGAAGATTCCCAGTGTGAACTTGCAAACTAAACATTTACCTACCACCACCAATGTAAAAGGTATTCAGAATTAGACACATGAAAGCCAAATAAAGAAACAGGCTCCACAAATAGTTTCTCATCTGAGTAAGAAGGATAAGTTATTGCCTGTGTGCTGAGCATTATGGGCATTTTCTCGAGGAGTTTACAATGCAGTAAGACTTCTGCACTCATGTAACTAGACTATACAAAGATAGCCTTAACTGCTGTGACACTTTTATTTTCCTTGATTGTGACAAAGGGCCCTCAAAAGAAATGGAGGTTCAGAAGATCTGTGGGACTTTCCTAGGTGACACTAGCATCTAGCTCTTTTTCACAGACACAAACACCATTGATTGAAGAATATCCCTCTTCTTCTTGTAAATCCAAATGAGAAAACTAGCCTTAGTCTGCACTCTTGCTGGCTCTCCTGTGTTGTTTCCTAGCCAGACTCTCAATGGTGCAGCATGTCTTACATGAAGTCCTAAAACTGACCTCTGCATGAACATGTTCCCACTTTATGGGAACAGCAAGGACAGGCTGCTCTGCAAGAGCAGGTGAGCCAGAAGCAAAGAATGACAGCAAGGCAGGCAGGGACAGTAATCTAATTGACAAGGGGCATAGACTCACAGTACTAAAATGAGCAGGGCAGGTCCAGTGAAAGTAGTCAAGATAGTCAATAGTCCAGTGGTCACCAGACAAGTCCATAGTGAAGGAAAAGGCAGCTGCAAGGTCAAGCCAGGAAATCACATGTAATATGAAAACTGCAATTAAATAAATGGGAACTAGAGGATATGCTGTTTTACACATTTCATCTCTTTCCAGTTCTTAGTATCATTCATTATTAAGAGCTTTGTGAAGCCCTGTCTCCTACTACAGTCCTACCTTACTTATATCAAGTATTTTATTGTCTAATGCAACTTAGGGGATATGCCCAACCTTTTAAAGGGATATGGCCAACCTCTTTCCAGTGGTCTGTAGGGACAGGACAAGGGGCAATGGCCACAAAATAGAGCACAGAAAGTTCTGCACCAATATGCGAAGGAACTTCTTCACAGTGAGTGTGACAGAGCACTGGAACAGGCTGCCCAGGAAGGTTGAGGAGACTCCTTCTCTGGAGATATTCAAGACTCGTCTGGACGCCTACCTGTGCAACCTGCTCTAGAGAACCTGCATTGACAGAAGGGTTGGACCCAATGATCTCTGGAGGTCCCTTTCAACAACTACAGTTCTGTGATTCTGTGAACTGGATGGGGGGAGAGTGGATGGCCATTCCAGTATTAAGTTCCTAGTAAATTCCAGTATTAAATCCTTATCAAGGAACCTATTTCCATATTCCATATTCCCTCCCATCAGTGCTGAGTACCAAGGGACAATCACTTCCCTAGTCCTGCTGGCCACACTATTTCTGGGGCAGGCCAGGATGGCATTGGCCTCCTTGTCCACCTAAGCACGCTACTGGCTCAAGTTCACGTGTTGGCTGTTGACCTAATTTACTCCTGGAAACTATGCTAAGGCACATGGAAAATAGGGAGGTGATTGGTGACATCCAGCCCTTCACAAAGGGCAGGTCATGTCTGCCAAATCTGATAGCCTTCTTGTAGGGTGGTAAAGCACTGATGGTCCTATCTGAAAGAGCAACTGACATCATCTACCTGGACTTGTGCAAAGCATTTGACACTGACCCTCATCAAATCCTCATCTCTAAATTAGAGAGACATGGAATTGACGGATGGACCACTTAGTGGGTAAGGAATTGGCTGGATGGTTGCACTCAAAGTGTTGTGGTAAATGGCTCAATGTCCAAGTGGAGATCAGTAATGAGTAGTGGTGTTCCTCAGAGGTCAGTACTGGGGGACCAGCCATAACATCTTTGTAGGTGACATGGACTGTGGGGTAAGTGCACCCTCAGCAAGTTTGCCAATGACACCAAGCTGTGTGGTGCAGTTAACATGTTGGAGGGAAGGGATGACATCCAGAGGGACCTTGACAGACAAGAGAGGTGGGCCTGTGTGAACTTCATGAGGTTCAACAAGACCAAGTGCAAGGTCCTGGATCTGGGCCAAGGCAATCCCAAGCACAAATACAGGCTGGGTGGAGAATGGGTTGAGAGCAGCCCTGAGGAGAAGGCGTTGGGGGTGTTGGTTGACAAGCTCAACACAAGCCAGCAGTGTGTGCAGTTGCAGCCCAGAAAACCAACTGTATCCTGGGCTGCATTCAAAATAAGCGTGGTCAGCAAGGCAAGGGAAGTTATTCTCTCCTTCTGCTCTGCTCTCAAGACCACTGCACCTGGAGGTCTGGGACCCCCAGCACAAGAAGAATATGTATGTATTAGAACGAGTTCAGGGGAGAGCCACAAGGATGGTCAAAGAGATGGAGCACCTCCCAAAATATTTTATGATGATTCTGTGATTCTATGACTAACACTTCAGGTCCTCTTCTGCTGGGCACTTTTCCAGCCACTTGTGCCCACATCTATACTGTTTGGGGTTGTTATGACACAATTGCAGTACCCAGCATTTAGCCTTGTTGAAAGTCATGAAATTGGATGCAGCTCATCAATGGAGCCTATGCATATCCCTTTGAAGATCTTTCTTAGCCTTGAGCAGATCAACACTCTCACACAACATGGTGTCATCTGCAGACTTATTGAGGGTGCATTCGATCAACAACAAAAACTGGACCAAATACCAAGCCCTGGGGAACACTACTCGTGACCAGCTGCCAAACAGATTTAACTCCATTCATAACAACACTTTGGGCCTGGCCATGCAGTCAGTTTTTTACCCAGCAGACAGCATACCCATTCAATCCATGAGCAGTCAGTTTCTCCAGGAAAAAGATATGGGAAACTGTATCAAATGCATTGCTAAAGTCCAAATATACAACATCCACAGCCTTTCCCTTGTATTGTTGTTATAGTTCAGGTTAGTAGGGCAGGATCTACCTTTCATAAACCCATGCTGACTGGGTCTGATAACCTGCTTGTTCTGTACCTGTTGTGTGATGACATTGAAGATGACCTGCTCCATCACCTTCCCTTACACCAAATTGTAAGGCTTGTAATACCCCAGATCCTCCTTGCCATTTTGTAGATGGGCATCAGTTTTGCTCATCTCCCTGGTTAGCAGAAAAATAATTTCTGGAATATTTTCTTTGTAGCTCCATTTAAACTTTGTATCAAGGATGTTGAGTAATACCATAATCAAACATTTTCTTTTTAAGATTGGCAAGATCTACACTTGTTCTAATTCCATTGTTGGGGATCCATGAATTTATATTTACCTTCATCACTGATGAACAGGTGCAAGGACTTTCAAGACATATCAGACTTTTCATTCAGCTGACAATGAGCTCATTTCATGTAAGTACACTTTTGCAAGTACTTTTAGGGGTCAGATATCCACATATGTATGTTGTTCATGTGTAGATGCAACAGACATACAGTATTCTTTTTTAATGTTATGCTCCAGCCTGTAGTCTTTAAATATAACGTTAGACTGAGATGATAAAAAAAAATCACAGAGTGAATTTTACATGTGAAAAATCTTCTAGAGTTAAGATTTGTCAGTAAGCTTTCATGGGTGAAACAGATAGATGGACTAGCATCTGAAGACAGAAAACAATATCCCCACCTTGGAAACAACCACAGTCAGTGGAGTGTTTTAAAGATATTTGTGCACTTGACTCCCTTTCAGACGCCCTGCCTTTGTAGGGTGTAAGTATGCAAAAACTTGAAGCAGTGAAGGAAAGTGTAAAATGTTCTGGCAGCTCTGCATCCTTGTATCTTGGGCTGTAAACATGAAGGTGTGAAGTAACCACACTCAATTACAGTGGTTGATGCTAAGTAGTTCAAATTCCACAGCTAGCTATTACTGAAAATGAATGGTGTTTCTTATATAATCACTTATGCACAAGTATACATGTTTCACTGTAACTATATTTTACAGTTCAAAAACAACAAAGAATGAAAATGCCAGTCATTCAGCACTGTACATGAAGCACTGCTGTCTGCTTCAATCTGTGTTATATAAAGTTGCTGAGTAACGTGTGTTTTTTTCATGTAGTACTCTCGTTAAACTACCTGCTTAGCAAAGTTGTCCTTTGCCCATGAGAAATGATATATGAGATCAGTGAAAGAACTCTTGCCCTGCTATAAATTTCTGCCTTAACTATCTTGGTGATGTAGGACATCAGTGTTCAGGTCTTTCTTTAACATGGTTAAAGGAACATCTCAGGAACATCTCTGACCAGAAATCCTTGTTACTCACCAACTCACTTATTTTTGACATACCTGTGCCCTCTTCTATTGTCTGAGACATGAAGCCATCAAAACACTTTCCCCACAATCTCTTGTAATCTTTGTATTTAACCTGTAGGTATGCAGGTACATGGTGTATGCATCAATGATTTGACACTGTTATTGAACTTCTAATGAAAAATTTCCCACATAGCTTGAGGGGAAAACCGTCCAGGCAGGCAGAAGGGAGTTCATGTGGAACCATCCCTAAGAGGACTGGCTGATATTGTGTGGAAGTGCATGTTCCTCAGATAAACATATCCTTACTTGGAGAGATTGCCGTGTCTAGATGTTATTTTAAGCAACACAACCATTTTAAGTGAAAACTTTATTTACTGGCTTTTAAAATAAGACTGATGTAGAAGAGAGCTTACTCATCCCTGCTAAAAACTTCATTCCATTTAGAGGAATGTGCAGATGATCTGATATATGGCAAGTTTAGAAGAAAAAAATCTTTTCAAAAAACCCAGAGATGTTTATTTCAGATTGTCTTTTTTAGCCACAGTATTATTTGTTAATTAAATATCAGAAAAAAAAAAAAAAAAAAAAAAGCATATAAACTGGACCTGGACGTTATTATGTTTGTTCAGTCTGTATGTCTTCTCATTAGTTAAAGCACAGTTAAACTTTTTTGCTAAAGAAAACCAGTTATCTGGGATCTCATCTGGAGATTTTAACTCAAATATTTTCAAAAATCAAAAATTAAATTCTAAATAAGGGTTCTTCTCTAGCTATGATGTTTTTATTTCAGAAAGTGGGGCGATCTTATCATCTTGACCTCCTGGTGCATACGGACTGCACAGGATAAAATACTGGCTTATGGTATATTAAAAACAGTTATTCAATGAGTCATTTATCATATTTTTGTTGCCAATAGAACTGGAAGACAATTATGAGACTTACACATGGATGTATTCTTTCCTATTGCATAGCATGCCAATGAATATTTCTTCTGAATTTCTGCTGCTTCTTTTTGCTTCATACTCTGATCATTTGGAAGGTGTATTCCTTGGAAGTCATGACATAGAAGAAAGATTTCTAAGAACAAAATTCTATGTATGGCAAAGGAAGAAGCTTTTAAAAAAATCAGGATATAAAACGAACAGCAAACATGAATACTCAGCTGAATTTCACAGAATCACAGAATAGTCTAGGTTGGAAAAGACCTCCAAGATCACCCAGTCCAACCTCTGACCTAATGCTAACAAATCTTCCACTAAACCATAACCCTAAGCTCTACATCTAAACGTCTTTTAAAGACCTCCAGGGATGGTGACTCCACCACTTCCCTGGGCAGCCTAATCCAGTGACTAACAACCCATTCAGGAAAGAATTTCTTTGTAATATCCAACCTAAACCTCCCCTGGCACAACTTTAGCCCATTCCCCCTCCTCCTGTCACCAGGCACATGGGAGAATAGACCAACCACCACCTCGCTACAGCCTCCTTTAAGGTACCTGTGGAGTGTGATAAGGTCGCCCCTGAGCCTCCTCTTCTCCAGGCTAAACAGTCCCAGCTCCCTCAGCCATTCCTCGTAAGACTTGTTCTCCAGACCCTTCACCAGCTTCGTAGCCCTTCTCCGGACTCGCTCAAGCACCTCCATGTCCTTCTTGTAGCGAGGGGCCCAAAACTGAACACAGTACTCGAGGTGAGGCCTCACCAGAGCTGAGTACAGGGGAAAATCACTTCTCTGGACCTGCTGGCCATGCTGTTTCTTATGCAAGCCAGGACGCTGCTGGCCTTCTTGGTCGCCTGAGCACACTGCTGGCTCATATTCAGCCGACTGTCAACCAATACTCCCAGGTCCTTCTCTGCCAGGCAACTTTCTAACCACACATCTCCCAGCCTATAGCTCTGTTTGGGGTTGTTGTGCCCCAGGTGCAGGACCCGGCACTTGGCCTTGTTGAACTTCATACCGTTGGCCTCGGCCCATCGGTCCAGCCTATCCAGATCTTCCCGCAGAGCCTTCCTACCCTCGAGCAGATCGACACACGCACCTAACTTGGTGTCGTCTGCAAACTTGCTGAGGGTGCACTCGATCCCCTCGTCCAGATCATCGATGAAGATGTTAAAGAGGACTGGCCCCAGTACCGAGCCCTGGGGGACTCCACTAGAGACTGACCTCCAACCGGATTTGACTCCATTCACCACAACTCTCTGGGCCCTGCCATCCAGCCAGCTCTTAACCCAACGAAGTGTATGCCAGTCCAAGCCATGAGCAGCCAGTTGACTTGTCATCAACTAATGTGAATTTACTGTGTTACTGCCTTTGTGTTACTGCCTCATTGCATGGTCTACTTTTGCAGCAGGATTGGATTAAATTCACACAGAAATTTACAAACATATGTTCAACGTAGAGGTGCCATCAATACTCACAAAGCTTTCTCCTGATCTGGTGACTTTCCACATTTCTGGTAATGGGTGGTACCAAGGTTGTGACATAGCAGCACCAAGTAATTCGGCTTCTATTTCTGCTTGTGGTGCTTGTGGATCCAAATTCAGAGTTCATGCTCAGAATACATACTAGCAAAGAAACACAGTACAAAATAAGATTTTCATGGAATTTCTACCCAAAGAGAGAAGCATTTCTAAATAAAAGGCTGCATTTTAAACCCTTTAACTGGTTTTAATGCATCAGAACCTTTCTCTGTGGAACAATATTTAGTGATTTTTTTTTCATATTTCTGTGAAATAACTCAGATGCAGAGAATTATTTAAAAGTTACATTAATAAATGGTATAGCAAAAGTACCTAGATCTTGCAACCACAATCCAGGTGAAGCACGAAATATGGTAGAATTAAAATACAGGGATAAAGCAATTGCAACTGCTGTTTCTCCTGCCCTTATTTCACTGATGTGACAGACAGACTGTTCTTTTTCACACTTACTGGACATATGTTTAAAGAACAGATGGATCCAGACTTTTCAGGATTGCTAGAAAAAATCACTGTTGGTTCAGACTGCTACTGGTCAATGAATAAAAAATATTGAAGCTGCTGTATATATTAATTTCTTTTTAAGATTTTGTATGAGAAAAACAGAAACACCTCTGAAAAAAGTATGAATGTGAAAACAGATGAATGATATCAACTGGTTATGACACCTTTTTCCTTGTTATATGAACATTAATTTGGGACTGATAATCAACAGCAATTCATCAGAACCTGTGTTTAGACGTACTAAAGGAAGTTCATTTCCTGAAGCAATTGCCATAAATCTGTACATTTGTGCCAGACTGTTAGTCTGAGATGCACACACATAATCTGTTTTGATTTGAGATCAAAGACAGGGAGGAGGAAAATGGGAGGGGTAATTTTTGGCTTATCTTAAAACAAGTTTGATTTCTAAAATTTCAAATCTTTTTTTAAAATTTTTTTTTTTTTTTTAAGGTGTTTACTTAAATCTGTTTCACAGGAGAAATGACATTTCAAAATAGTCCGAACAATTAATATATCTGCATTTTTGGATGTTTTAATAAGTCTAAAAGTAGCAGATTCAGTATAACAGTGGTAGTCTTAAAAATAATGTAGTAGTGAAATGTAGATAAAATGTAAGATCAGATGGGGTCGTGTAGGTTCTGTTCTTCGGCATCTGCAGCAAAACTCCTGCAATTGTGCCCTAATTTTGCTAAGGCACTGTAGGAAAACAAGTTAATAGGGACTTCACTAATAAGAGAAGACAGAGAGTTAGTTTCCATTCTGAAAATTAGGAAGCATTGTTTATATTTATGACTTTAATACTAATGACATCTCTAAGCTGAGACTTCAGGTATCTAACTTTTCCTTATTGTCTGTCTCTTACAGGGTTTTTTTGTAGCAGTTTTATATTGCTTTGCCAATGGAGAGGTAAGAGTCACTTAATGATAGGAGTTTTGAATTGATTAACAAAATATATTGACACCAAGGAGGATGAAAATACTGACTAGCTCTGGTTATTTGGGAGCATACTTGCATTCTTTTAAATTGATATAAATGTTCTGAACAAAGAAAGCAGCAAGACCTCTCGGGTCTGTATTCAAATACAAGGTATTTCCACTAAAGCTTTTTTAACGTGACACTGTGGAGGTATAAATGTGTGTGAAATACCACTAAAGTCTTAAGATCAACTAACTAAACCCCATTCATTTACACAGATGAAATCTCAGACTTCATGTTTGACCCTTGCTTTGCTTACCCCTGAAGTCTAGGCAAAGATGCGAAATTTGGAGTGCTTTAATACATTAAAAAAGAACAAGTTGAAAAATATTTTTTCCTGTGTGCACTTCACAGGACATCTCTAAATTTGATATGAGGACATTTCTTGGCTGGAGATTGTCTTTTGCAAAGCCTCAAGAGTCAGATGGGGGGGTCTGTTTACTCCATGCCAGAATTTAGGCAGATCAGTAACAGCAGTTTTGCAAGGATATGCCAGCAAGAAATCACAGAATAACTCAGGAAGGGACCTCAGGAAATACTTAGACCAACTTCTTGCTCGGTGCACTCTGAAGACTGAATTCAGAGAAGGTTGCTCAGTTATTTGTCCAGATGAGCTTTGAAAATCTCCAAAGAAACTTTCTACCAGCTCTCTTGTCCTCTGCTCTGTTGCTTCACTGCTCTCAGGAGGAAACATATTTTCTGTAGTTCAAGTTAGAACTTCTCATATTTTCATTTATGACTGCTGTCTCTTGTATCCCTACAAAGCAAGTCAGTAGAGTATCTGGCTCCATCTGCTCCATGAATTCCTTATAGGTTATATTTAAGCCTTCACTGAAGTCTTCTCTTCTCCAGAATGAACAAGTCCATTCACTCAACCTCTCTGCAAAGGGGAAGTCCTCCAGCCTTGTTATCTGCCAAAAAGGCCAAGCTTATCAATGTACTTCTTGTACAGATGTAGCATTCAGATGTGACCTGTGGTAGTTTTATTCTGGTAGGCAGAATACCTCAATTGCTCTCTCACTCCTCCTCCTCAAAGGGAAAGAGGGAGAAAATATGATGCAAAGGGCTCAAGGGTTGAAATAAGGACAGGGAGATCACTCAACAATTATCATGATGGGCAAAATAGGCTCAGAGTAGGGAGGTTAGTAAAATTTTTTGCCTATTACTAAGAAACTAGAGAAGTGAGAAACAAAGGAAAGAAGCCAAAAATAACTTCTCCCCATCCACTCTCTTCCACCTGCTCCCCCTGAGCAGTGCAAGGGAATGGTGGAATGGGGCCTGCGGTCAGTCTATAGCACTTTGCCACTCCTTCTCAGTCACTCTCCTCCCCTGCTCTGTGGAGTCCCTCCCACAGGATGCAGTCCTTCCTGAACTGATCCTGCATGGGCTTCCCGCTGGCAGTGACCCTTCAAGAATGGCTCCAATTTTGAGTCCATATCATGGGGCCCATCCATCAAGAGCAAACTGCTCCAGCATGGCTTCCCCCATGGGCAGAAGCTCCTGCCAGGTCAACTGCTCCTGTGTGGTGCCCTCTCCGTGGGCTACAGGTCTGTCCCAGAATCTGCTCTCGCAGTGGTTCTCCACAGGCTGCAGCTTCTTTCAGGCAAAATCTACCTGCTCCGCTGTGGACTCCTCCATAGCCTGCAGCATGAAAACCTGCTCCACTGTGGTACTTCACCGGCTGCAGGGGGACAGCCTGCTCCACAAGGGACCTCTCCACAGGCCATGGGGAAACTTCAGCTCCCATGCCTGGAGCACCTCCTGCCCTCCTTCTTCAATGACCTTGATGTCTGCAAGGCTGTTTCTCTTTCCTCTATCTCCCAACTGCTGTTGTGTGGCATGATTTTTTTCCCCTTTTCTTAAATATGCTCTCACAGAGGTGCAAACAACATTGCTTATTGGCTTAGCTCCGAGCAGCAGTGGGTCCCTTTGGAGCTGACTGAGACTGGCCCTTATCTAACATGGGGCAGCTTCTGGATTCTTCTCACTGAGCCCCCCCAGCAGCCTCCTGCTACCAAAATCTTCCAGCATAAACCTACTACATGGCCTTACAACTACTGAGAAAAGGAGGATAATTTCTTTTTAAACAGTTGTGCTATACAGCCCAGTGTACTGGTATCATAGAATCATAGAATATGCTGAGTTGGAAGGAACCCACGAGGATCATTGAGTCCAACTCCTGGGTCCCCAAAGGCCCACCCAAAAAATCAGACCAAGTGACCAGGTGTCTGAGAGCATTGTCCAAATACTTTTTGAATTGCAGTAGAGGCTTGGTGCCATGACCACTTCCCTGGGGAGCCTGTTCCAGTGCCTGAATATCCGCTTGATGAAGAACCTTTTCCTGATACCCAGCCCGAACCACCCTTGTCGCAGCTTCAAGCCATTCCCTCAGGTCCTTATCAGAGGTCACCAGAGAGCAGAAATCAGCACCTGCCCCTTCACTCCCCTCATGAGGAAGTTGTAGACTGCAAAGAGGCCTCCTCACAGTTTTTTCTTCTCCAGGCTGAACAAACCAAGTGACTTCAGCTGCTCCTCATACATCTTCCCCTCCAGAACCTTCACTATCTTTGTAGCCCTCATTTGGACACTCTCTAATAGTTTTGTATCTTTCTTATATTGTGGCACCCAAAACTGCACACAATACTTGAGGTGAGGCTGCACCAGTGCAGAGTATAGTGGGACAATCCCTTCCCTTGACCAGCTAGCAATGCTGTGCTTGATGCACTCCAGGATACGGTTAGCCCTCCTGCCCACCAAGGCACACTGCTGGCTCATGTTCAGCTTGCTGTTGACTGAAACCCCCAGATCCCTTTCTGTGGGGCTATTCTCCAGCATCTTGCTCGCCTCCTCCCCCCAAGTCCGTACGTATAGCTAGGGTTGTCCCTCCCCAGGTATAGAATCCAAGACTTGCTCTTGTTAAACTTTATATTGTTGGTGATTGTTCAGCTCTCTTATTTGTCTAGGTCTTGCTGCAAAGCCTCACCACCCTCGACAGAGTCAACAGCTCCTCCCAGATTGGTACTATCTGCAAACTTGCTCAAAAAAACCTTCAAGTCCTACATCCAAATTGTTTATGAAAATATTGAAGAGGACTGGTCCTAAGATAGAGCCCTGGGGAACCCCACTAGTGACAGATAACCAGCCTGAGGCAACCCCATTTACAAGAACCCTCCGGGTCTGACCCATCAGCCAATTGTTCACCCATTTATTATGCTTTTATCTAACTGTATTCTGGTCATTTTGTCCACAAGGATACTGTGAGAGATGGTATCAAGTAATGGACCTATATTATCTCTGGTCCTTTTGCTGTTAACATACTTTAAAAAGCCCTTTTTGTTGTGCCCCACAGTACTGACCAGCTTCAACTCTAATTGAACCTTTGCCACACAAATTCCCTTCCCTACAATGGCTAGCATCATCCTTGTAATCCTCCCTTATCTCCCTACCTTGCTTCCAATAGCCATACTCTTTCTTTTTCCACCTAAGCTCTTGAAGAAGATCCCTGCTCAGCAAGGCTGGCCTTCTGCTTCTCCTGCTTGACTTCTGACATTTTGGAATTTCTTGTTCCTGCACTCTTAGGAGGAGGTAGTTAAAAACTGACCATTACTGTTGGACCCCAATGTCTTTAAAATCAGTTTCCCAGGACAGTTCACCAGCTATTTCCCTGAGCAATCTGAAGTCTGCTCTCCCCCAGTCCAGGCTTGAAGTTTTGGTGTCAGTTTTCCTCCTATCACCAAAGATTTTGAATTTGACTATGTCATGGTTGCTATGACCAAGCTGGCCACTTCACCACCAAGACCCTCCCTGTTTACAAGGCATAGGTCTAGGAGGGCACCTTTCCTAGTCAGCTCTCTTAGTACCTGTACCAAGAAGTTATCATCAAGGTGCTTCAGGAATGTCCTGGACTTGTTTGTCTCAGGTATGTGATATTCCCAGTTGACATCTGGCAGGTTGGAATCCCCCATAAGGACAAGGGTAGATGCTCTAGAAGTATCTCTCAGTTCCTTAAAGAATAGTTCATCAGTGTTGTCATGCTGGCTGGGTGGTCTATAGCAGGCTCCCACAATGGCATCTCCTTTATTTGCTTGTCCCTTGATCCTTACCCAGAAGCTCTCAATTGCATTGTTGCCAACTGCAAGCTCTGTAGAGCCCAGCGCCTCCATTACATAGAGTGCCACACCCCTGCCTCACCTGCCCTGCCTGTCCCTTCTGAAGATACTGTAACTATCCACTGTAACACATCAGTCACAGGCCTCTTCCCACCAGATTTTGCTTATGCCAATAATGCTCTAGGACTGGACCAAGGCTTCTAGATCCTCTTGCTTCTCATGCTGTGTGTGTTTGTATAGAAACATTTCAGATGTGCTTCATTGAACCCAGCCCCTCATGGGGCAGACTGAAGGGTCTTGCTAGTATGCAGTCTCTCAAATATTGGCATTCAGTCCCATAACTGGTGGGCCTGGTTTTGTCCCTTTCCCCCTTCAAATCTAGTTTATAGCCCTATTGATCAGCCCTGCTAACTCCTGGGCAAAAATCCTTTTCCCTCTCTGAGAGAGGTGCTCCCCACTAGGAGCCGGTATGCCTTGTGTCATGTAGGCCTTACCATGATCAAGAAACCCAAAATTATACTGGTGGCACCAGCTTCAAAGCCATGTATTGATCTGCTGGGTCTGGCTGTTCCTTTCAGTATTGATTCCCACTACTGGAAGGATGGAGGAAAACACTACCTGTGCACCTGATCCTTCAAGCAATTGTCCCAGAGCCATAAAGTCCCTTTTGATCACTCTTGGACTTCTCTCTGCTACCTCATTACTGTCAATGAGAAAAACCAATAAGGGGTAATTATCAGAGGGCTGTATCAGTGATGTATCATCCTTCATCACTGTCACAGTTGCACGCAGATTTTGCCTTTATCATACAGACTTACTACAGGCCACTTCAGGATATGAGGCTTATTTAGGCCGTGGAATTCATCTCACAATTTTAAGTGTTTTCTAACTTGAAGCCTATTGTTTACACTTCCCTTATAGTCCACATGGGTAAAGATATCTACTACTTGTGTTAAACTGACACTTATCCAAAATCCGTATCATTTAACAGCCTGGGACAGCCAGCTGATGTGGTACACATTACACTGACATTTGAACATGACACTGGACACCTTTTTAAAGGCAACAGAAGAGATTAGCTATGTAGAAAAGGTAGTGTATATGCTCCTAATATTTAACAAGGAAACCTGGAGCAATTTCTGAACTGCTTAAGTAAAACAGAGAGCCGACACTTGTTTGCAGCACAAGAGCACTTGTCTAACATTTATTGAGGGCACAGAACTACTAGCATCTCTCAACATCAGTTAAAAGGTGTTCTTTGGGGCTTTTAATTCCCCAGTCAGCTGAGCCCTCAGGTCGAAGGTCCTGCTGGTAAAGCAAGGGGACATTCTGTGCAAGACATTCAGTACTGAGAATTTAAGGCAAGCTACCGAATAAAAAGCTTCAGCAAAACAAACCAAATATTCAAGCATAACTCTCCAGAAAAGCTGCATGGTCCTCATTTCCATAGTCCTTGGACTTTTCACCTCCTCACTTCATCAGGTAAACATGAAAGTCAATTGAGCTCTCCACTTACACACACATCAGGATCACAGTATATCAAATTACAGAGAGAGATTCAGGGGCTACAAAAACCTTTCCTAAATTAGAATGAAGAAGTTTCCAGGCTGTACTCTGAAGACGGACAGCAAACAAGCCCATTTCTGCCATACAAGGACCTCAAAAGCTGTGAGGTGACCCCCAAAGGGGCAGAAAACTCAACACTTCCACAATCCCTCTCATTTTATGACTAGTGTTTGGATTAGCAGACTGCAGGGTGGTCACAAGGCATCACCATGGACAGACTTTTTTCTTCTTCCCCCAGGTGAAAGCAGAACTCCAGAAGCAATGGTCCCGCTTCCTGCTGGCAGACCCCTTTGGCTGTAAACTCTGCTTTCTTGGAGAAAACATAAAATACCTCAGGAAATGTTCACAGAAACAGAAAAAAAAGCACTCCAGCAGCAAACACTTGTGCCTGGAGGAGAGTGAGCCGTGGGGCATGCAGCTCCAGCAGGTGCTGGCAAACCGGAGGACAGATCAATGCTCTGAGCCAGGCTGTAGGCTTCCATCTCATCTACGGGCAAGTGTGTCAGACAGCAGTGAAGGAGAAGTCACCACAGGAGAGACAACTGAGGAAGTGGTCTTTGAAGAAAGTGAGATTTAGAATGCAGACCACTGACAGCACCTATCAACAGCCATGGTATTTTGAAAGATCGTCTTCTTTCACCTCCAGGCTGTACAGATCTCTGACATGCTCAATACCCCAAATGTCCCTGTTAATACCCCAAATGTCCCTGTTTTCTTAATCTGAGAAAAATCTGAATGTTCCTAACCTGTGCAGGCAGGGTGGAAGAGGCTCATTGGATCAAAAAAATCCTTTGGGTCTATCAGTCTAGATGATAAATGATGCTGAGAGACATGTACACAGGGGAGCAGGATATATGCTGAAAATGAACAGATTCTGGTCATTGTGTCCCCTATCACCTTCATCCATACATGTCCACCATTCTATTCACATAACAGAGAAGTTGTTAGTTATTGCTTTTCTCTTTTCTAGCTGTATATTTCATAGAGATATGTGATTAGAAGACTTTTTCTCTCTGCCAACTGAAATCATCCTCCATCTCAAAAAATAAGTTTCAGGTCAACCCAGATACATTTTATTTAAGCAACATGGAATAATTTATATATAAAGAAAGCTCGGGATGAAACAAACTTTTGCTTATATGTTTAAGCTTCTTACCTTACAGTTAGTGCTGGAAAAGCCATTATGAAATGAAAGACCAAAAAGGTTTTGTTCTTTTTTTAGATGCCCAAATTAAACATTTTGACACACATTTTTTTTGCTTTATTTTTGTTTTCACTGTTTTATGATACAAACCATACACTTTGATGCATTTTCAGATTTGCTCTACCTGTCCTGAAGATATCCTTTATGATTTGGCCCAAATAATGACATTTATGTGTTTCGGGGAAATGTGCTGCTTCCACCTTCCTCCTGAAGTACCCAAAATGGATAATGGCTATGGAATTGTAAGAACATTGTGAAAACCATTTTCTAGTGTTTAACAAGAACCATGAAGGAATTTTGATTGTCACATATAGCTCACCTGGAGACCTGAGTAATTCAGGTTTTTAGTATTCAATGAGCTGGTCTGCAAGTTTGTATGCACGAGCCACTTGACACGCTGAAAGAAGAAAAGGAAAAGGCAAAATAAAGATTAGCAGACAATATTTACCTACAATATAAATGCATACCCCAGGCACAAACACATGTAATTACCTAGCTCACATCTAGTTACATAGCATTTGTTATGATTATTTCCTGTTCCTTACTGGCAAAAGTTCTAAGTGCTAGCATATGTCATAAAACCAGATGATCTTTTCCAATCTTAATGATTCTATGATTATATGAAAACATTAGATGTCACCTAAACAATGTTCAGGGCTGCTCATGGACTCCATTCTCCCACCACTCCTTCTCTCCACCAGGTGCCAATAATACAGCTATCCTGGCTTTCCCTGTGTCTGCATCTCCCCATGGTGCAGCTTTTTCCTTAGATCTCTGCTGTCAGCTTTACAAATGGCATTTTTCTGAGATAAGCTGCCTATGTCTTTGATGTGTTTTTTGAGCAGACTCAGTTTATGAAGCTTATGTAACTTAGTAATGCTTTTTGAAGTATTTGAAGTCTGCAGATGTTCAGACCTGTAAATGTTACCCGCTGTGACATACTGCTTTCTTGCAGAGACCATATACATTCATTGACTAACATTAGATCAAGACTATGTTTTAACAATAAGATTTATGGTACTTTTAGAAAAGTATTTCTTTTACAGTTTTATCAGTGTTAAGAATTTAGCCTCTTTAATCAATACGAGGCTGTATGTTTAGCTAAAATATTAATTAAAAGTAAATATTAAAATATTTTGAAAATATATCTTTAGTTTTTAAAGGCTTTTTACTAGAATATCCACTTTGTTTATATAACATTTTATTGCAATGGATTACAGGCACTAGACACTACATATCTGCTGATGCCTTTTCCAATTTAAAAAAGACCAATTTCTCTCAGAGACATTAAGATATTTAAAAGCTTTAAGTGCTTTAGGATACATTTTACTTGGGTGCTAATAATGTAAAAATTGTAAGAATTTTGTTCTCTCTCAGCAAAATACCTTTTAGAGTATTTTTAGTGGTCAAAACTAACAAACAGTTTTCTATGCTCTCAACAGCAGGCTCTGGTGAGTTGTGTTTTCTCCTCTCCCTTGATGGAGAAGGACTCTTTATTTGGGTAGATAACAATACGACAAGGGGGAGTGGTCTTTAAAAGAGGATAGATTTAGATTAGACATTAGGAGGAAATTTAGTGTAAGGGTAGTGAGGCACTGGAACAGGTTGCCAAGAGAAGTGGATGTCCCATCCCTAGAGGTATTCAAGGCCAGGTTGGATGGGGCCTTGGCCAACCTGGCATCCCATTGGCAGGGGGGTTGGACTTCTTTAAGGTTGCTTCCATCCAGAGCCATTCCATAATTCTATTATTCTATGATTATGTGCATGATCTTTTTGCCTTTTTTAGTTTACAAAAATCAACTATTTTTGCATATGTAGACCCTGGAGGCCAAGTAAAAAACATCATCATGTGGGTTCCTTCAGAAAACATGTTTTTAAGTATATAAATCAACAAGTTTCATCATAAAAAATATAGCTTTATTTATTGCATCAGTAAAGTACAAAAGTTGTTAAATATGGACGGCCACACACTTGATGGATCTTTACAGAAATATTACAAGATCCTCAATTTTAAACAAAACATCAAGCAGTTTAGAAGACAGCAACAGACTTGAAAATTTAAACATATTAAAAGAGTCAGCTGCTTTCCTCCTAGGGATGAGGTTTGCAGCTAGGTCCCGCTGGAATCCATCTCCCATCCCTTGTGGAATTCTGAGGCTGCCAGAGGGATGCTGCAGCCAGAGGAAGTGGCAAAAGGAGCTGTACCAGACCCTTTGGGTGGGAGACAAAAACCAGACAACTAGCCAGGCTTCCTACAAGCATACAGATCGGAGACACAGAAGACTGTGATCTTGCTCTGATGAAAAAAGAGGTGCAGGAGATAGATTGATATGAATTAGTGTTTCTTTGTGATCAATATTTTGTGTAAATTACATATTCAATTTGCACATAGGTTAATTATAAGGCAACATAGTGTTCATCCAGGAATTTATGTTTGGGCAGACCAAGTAATAGGCTTTTTCTCTTAATAAATTGCTCACCTTTAATCTCCAGATTTTCTTCACCTTACCGGAAAGACAGATGTGAGCTAAAGACTTCTTCCTGCTTGATGAGAAAGGCTACCCTCCTATGGTCCTGTTGAGTGTGGTCTCTGCTGTGTCAGCTCATCAAGTAAAGCAGTTGGAATGTTCATGGTCAGGACATACAGACAAACAATGATAAACCCTGACTCCCACAATTTGGAAGTTGTCTTAGACAAGGATTTTGTTTTCCATCAAAACTTGTGGGACAAAAATAAAATAAAATAAAATAAAATAAAATAAAATAAAATAAAATAAAATAAAATAAAATAAAATAAAATAAAATAAAATAAAATAAAATAGAATCTCAAGCCCAGATTTGCCTGTGGGGTTCATCAGAGCTCTCCCACAGATGTATTGTGGTAACTGATGTTATTTGTATGAATAAGGTTTATGTAGTCTTAACAATCTCTTGTGAGAGATCATTTTTTTAAAAAATATGTTTTACTACAGATAAAATACAATCTTCCAGACACAATGGCTCCTTCTGTGGCCTGAGATGTCAACTATGTGCTAATAATAAATGTGCACTCAGGGTCTTTGTTTAAGTATATTACTTCTGCATATCAGGGTCTGTCTTTCAAAGGTTCAAACAGTAAAGCACAAACACCCCAGTCTAGAACAGCCTTGTTATTTGTCATCTGTACCTTGAAATCAGTAACACGGGATTGGATTTTTGAAATGCAGAATAAATCTGGTGGATTAAAAGAGATGTACCGGTGTATTGGGTTTACGTGACAAGGTTCAGGTAGCGGGGGCTGCAGGTGTGGCCTCTGTGAGAAGTGTCCAGAAGTTGCCTCATGTCAGATCAAGCCAGTTCCAGCCAGCTCCAGAAGGGACCTGCTACAGGCTAGAGCTGTGGCAAGAAGCAACATTGGTTGTGCCTCTCTGAAAGTATATTTAAGAAAAGGGAAAATAATGTGCTGTGCAACAGCAGCTGGGAGAGTAAGGAGTGAGAAACAGCCCTGCAGACACCAAGGTCACTGAAGAAGGGCAGAAGGTGCTCTAGGTGCCAGCGCTGAAGTTCCCCTGTGGCCTGTGGAGAAGACCATGATGGAGCAGGCTGTCCCCCTGCAGCCCATGGGTCCCACATGGAGCAGATCTCCATGCTGCAACCCATGGAGGAGCCCCTGGTGGAGCAGGTGGATGTGGCCTGGAGGAGGCTGCAGCCCATAGAGAGCCCCTGCAGGAGCAGGCCCTGGACTGGAGCTGCAGCCCACGGAGGGGAGCCCATGCAGGAGCAGGGGACCTAGGGGGAGCTGCTGCTCGTGGGGGACCCATGTTTGAGCAGTTCTTGAACAGTTGCTCCCTGTGGGAAGCCCATGTAGGATCAGTTTGGGAAGGATGGCATCCCATGAGAGGGTCCTGATGATGTAGCTGGGGCGGAGAGTGACCATGGAGGAGTGGCGGACAAAGTGCTGGGTACTGACTGCAGGCCCCATTCCCCATAACCCTATGCCTCTCGCGGGGGGAAGGGGGTGGGGGAGGGCAGGAGGTAGAAGAGGGTGGATTGGGAGAAGGTGTTTGTATTTTGCTTTTAGTTTCTCACTGCTCTAATCTGTTAGTGATAGGCAATAAATTATATTAATCTCCTTTGTTGAATCTGTGTTGCCTGTGATAGTAATTGGTGAACGATCTCTCTGTCCTTATCCCTTGAGCACTTTTCTACTGTATTTGGCCCTTTTCTTTTAAGGAAGGGAAGTGAGAGACTGCCTATGGTGGAGTTTAGCTGCCCAGCAAGGTAAAACCACCACTGTTCTGTCATGCTCGATGTCCTCACTTCCCAAGGCACCAAATAAAAGTGAAGTAAAACTAAGTTCCACATGCAACACCTCATTAAATTCTATGAAAAAAGTCAATTTGCAGAGGACTGGATTCTGTGAGACACTACAGAGATACTGTTCTGTTCCATTGCAAACATGAGTCATTATAACAACCACTATTTTTTAAAGAGATAAAAGACAAATTTAATAAAAAAGATAAAGTATCACAGAATTTCTAGGTTGGAAGAGACCTCAAGATCATCGAGTCCAACCTCTAACCTAACACTAACAGTCCCCACTAAACCATATCCCTAAGCTCTACATCTAAATGTCTTTTGAAGACTTCCAGGGTTGGTGACTCCACCACCTCCCTGGGCAGCCTGTTCCAATGCCTCACAACCCTTTCAGTAAAGAAGCTCTTCCTAACATCTGACCTAAAACTCCCCTGGCGCAACTTTAGCCCATTCCCCCTCGTCCTGTCACCAGGCACGTGGGAGAACAGGCCAACCCCCACCTCTCTACAGCCTCCTTTAAGGTATCTGTAGAGAGCGATAAGGTCGCCCCTGAGCCTCCTCTTCTCCAGGCTGAATAAGCCCAGCTCCTTCAGCCGCTCCTCGTAGGACTTGTTCTCCAGGCCCTTCACCAGCTTCGTCGCCCTTCTTTGGACCCGCTCAAGCACCTCGATGTCCTTCTTGTAGCGAGGGGCCCAAAACTGAACACAGTACTCGAGGTGCGGCCTCACCAGAGCTGAGTACAGGGGGACGATCACCTCCCTAGCCCTGCTGGTCACACTATTTCTGATACAAGCCAGGATGCCGTTGGCCTTCTTGGCCACCTGAGCACACTGCTGGCTCATATTCAGCCGACTGTCCACTATCACTCCCAGGTCCTTCTCTGCCTGGCAGCTCTCCAACCACTCATCTCCCAGCCTGTAGCTCTGCTTGGGATTATTACTCCCCAGGTGCAGGACCCGGCACTTGGCCTTGTTAAACTTCATGCAGTTGACCCCAGCCCATCGGTGCAGCCTATCCAGATCCTCCTGCAGAGCCTTCCTACCCTCAAGCAGATCGACACTCGCACCTAACTTGGTGTCATCTGCAAACTTACTGAGGGTGCACTCAATGCCCTCGTCCAGATCATTGATGAAGATGTTAAAGAGGACCGGCCCCAGCACCGAGCCCTGGGGGACGCCACTAGTGACTGGCCTCCAACTGGACTTGACTCCATTTACCACAACTCTTTGGGCCCGGCTATCCAGCCAGTTTCTAACCCAACAAAGCGTGCGCCAGTCCAAGCCAAGAGCAGACAGTTTCTTGAGGAGAATGCTGTGGGAGACGGTGTCAAAAGCCTTGCTGAAGTCAAGGTAGACCACATCCACAGCCTTTCCCTCGTCCACCCAGCGCGACACTTTGTCATAGAAGGAGATCAGGTTCGTCAAGCAGGACCTGCCTTCCATAAACCCATGCTGACTGGGCCTGATCGCCTGCTTGCCCTTCAAGTGCCGCATGATGACTCCCAAGAGGATCTGCTCCATGAGCTTCCCTGGTACTGAGGTCAAACTGACAGGCCTGTAGTTCCCCGGGTCAGCCCTCCGGCCCTTCTTGTAGATGGGCGTCACATTCGCTAGCCACCAGTCAGCTGGGACCTCCCCCGATAGCCAGGACTGCTGATAAATGATGGATAGTGGCTTGGCCAGCTCCTCTGCCAGTTCTCTCAGTACCCTTGGGTGGATCCCATCCGGCCCCATCGACTTGTGCACATCCAAGTGCCGTAGCAGGTCACCAACCAGTTCTTCGTGGATGGTGAGGGCCACATCCTGCTCCCCATCCCCTTCCGCCAGCTCAGGGTACTGGGAATCCAGAGAACAACCGGTATTGCCGCTAAAGACTGAGGCAAAGAAGGCATTGAGCACCTCCGCCTTTTCCTCATCTCTTGTAACTAAGTTTCCCCCTGCATCCAGTAAAGGTTGGAGATTCTCCTTTGTCCTCCTTTTTGTGTTGATGTATTTATAAAAGCGTTTTTTGTTATCTTTAACGGCAGTAGCCAGATTGAGCTCCAGATGAGCTTTGGCCTTCCTAATTTTGTCCCTGCACAGCCTTACTACATCCTTATAGTCCTCCCTAGTGGCCAGCCCACTTTTCCAAAGATTATAAACCCTCTTTTTTCTCCTAAGCTCAAGCCCATGACAACTTGTCACAAGTACATCATAACTACAGTTATGATTGTTTTACAGCCCTCTTCCCCCCAGGACATTGAGGTTGGAATAGGAGGTCTATCTTAGCTACTAATCTATGAAAGACTATGAAAGAGTGGCAAATTGATATCCCTACATCTCCAGCTTCAAGTGCAGGAGAACAAAATGGTGATGTTGTACTTTTGGGTCCATGTGAACATTCTATATACCTGTGCCTAATACCAGAACTGGAGGAAGAAAAGCCCTACCAGAAGGCATGTGCCATCCTTAGCAGTCTTGATCTTCATGAGTGTTTAGACTTTGGTGGAAATTGAAGATGTGTGACAAGTAGAACAGCAGTACAAGAAACACCAACCATGGCACGCATCTTCAGTAGGTCATAGTCCACAACTGCCAGGACATCATCCACTCACCTCAGGCTTGATGTCATCTTCATCTGCATGGCAGATCAGACCACTTCCAGCTTTACTACGCTGTGCTTTACAACCTGTTGTCTCTAGGTCAATTTCTCTGATTCCCTCCAGCACCGGCATTTGGTGGTACTAGCAAGTCAAAGTCTGTTTACTGGCATTGGCAGCCTGATGGCAAGAGCTGCATTTAGGTACTTCTGGTGTCCTCAGTTCACCAGCTGTCTACTGGGCTAATGTTAGTTTGTGTCTACCATAGCAGTTCTTACTTGCCTGTCTACTCAGGCATTCCCATCTGCCACTTCAGGTAAGGAACTGCAGAGCACAGGAACTGTCAGGAGAAAAAGCAACCTAAATAAAGTGCTAGGAAATATTAGGAAAGAAGTATACAGCACTATGTTATCCTCAGTGCACCTACATCTTAATACCTTGTTTTTTTTTGTCTTCCCAACTGGAGAGGATATATCAGAACTAGGTCAGGCAGAAAACAGAAGAGTCTGAGAACCAGAACTGCTCACCTTGAAGAACAAATGGCTGGGGCAAGAGGGAAGAAATATGATAGTGAGCTGTCAGATCATGGGTGGACTACAGAAGGCAAGTAGCTGTCTCTTTCGTACAAGAACTAAGAAAATAAACTAACCTGGTGAGGTGCAGATTACATCATTGTTTTTTGCTGTTTTCTTCATAATGTTATGGGAAGTTTATACAACTCAGAAGTCAGATCATGGGAGGAAAAAGTCCGTCAAAGGCTGTTTAAATGCAAAACTGTACAACTGGGTAAGAGTCCCTAAACAGAGATCACTGGGGCTCACAGTGTAATCTGGGGAAGTATCACAATGTATTTCAATATAAAGCTTTCATCTCCCTGAGAAGCCAGTATTTCCTGGTCACTGTCCAAGCCAAGATACTGAGCTACATGGAGCTTTGGCCTAATGCAAATGTTTACTCTTCATAGACTTGAGAGGTTAATAATAAATTTGTTTCAGCAATAGGGAAGAGTGGGGAAAAGCACAGAGCTGGAAGAACTAAAACAGGAATTGACTATGTATGTCCTTCCATGTATGCACCACAGTAGCTAAGCAGTTAATTATACATCTGGAACAAGTATTTGCAAAAATCTGTAGGCATTTTAATGATAATGTGAATATGAAACTTTCCTGGGAAATGTGAGCAGTGCTAGAAAGTTGTCCTGACCCAACGCTGACATTTTTTCACCTTAACAGCAGAAACATCCAGCAACCTTTCTCCCCTTTAAATACACTTACCAGAATCTGAAAAGGCAGTTAGGAAGAGCTCCTGAACCGAGATCCTGTGAGCAGAGAATAGTCACTGTTGCCAAACAGCAGACTTTAAATACATGTAAGCAGTTGATGCAAAAAGGTAGTTCTACTCTCTTCCAGCAAACAGAGCCAAATGACACAGTCTTAAAGTATGTGCTGGGCCTACAAAAAATCATAGAACCGTAAGTGAAACTACTATAATTTATGCTATAGCTCCAGAAGACTGAGCGTTCACTTTTTGGCTTTAAAAAACAGGAAGTCAAAATAAAAATGGAGCTAGAAGTTCTCATCATGTACTTTCAGGGACCTGTGAAAAAAACAGTGCAAACAGAGCATACAGCATTAACCAATGAAGCTAGACTGTTTATCCCTACAATAAATACTTCACTAGTGCATGTTTGTAACTTCTTTAATTTGTATAAAGGACTGAGACAGTAATTTAGACAAGGAAGAATTTTTGAGTAAGAAATGTGACATTCGTATTTCTGTGGTTTGTCTCAAGATGGAAGAACCTGACTGCCAAAACTTCACTCATGTATGTGGTCAGATTCACTGTAAGGCATACAAACAGCCTTCTTTTGGCTTGGCTTGACTTTCAGATCTGAAACTGCCATTGTATTTAATGGAACTATTAGAAATGGTAGTTGGTAGCTGGGTAGCAAACCAGTAAAGGTTACTAGAGCTCAAATACATTAAACCATTTGTATCAATTTGGAACATGGTTTTGCTTTTAAGGGCCTCACAAAAGGCATGTATCACTATAACCTGTGAGAGTTCACAAAAACCTTTAGCCCATTTTGGTTATAGAAGTTTAACCTTCCTTTGACTCACACTGATAGACTGCTCCTATTCAATGGTCTTGTGTGAATTCCTCCATGAGCAGAGCAAATCACCATGAGAACCTCTGACCTTCTGCAAACAGACTTTTTTCTTTGTCCATTGTAAGCCTCACAGAGCACAATTGTCTCTTCTTCTCAGGGCCCCTAAGTGCACCAATAGGACTTAACTGGCCAGACCAGAGTGACACAGACGTCCTCTGTCCACAGTTCAAGGAGTACCATGGAGTACCATTTAAGTTCAGGGCTGAGCTATGTTTTAGGTGTCTGACCTATGCTGTAAGTGCAGCTGTTTCCAGGCCTATCTCTAGCTTTGTCTCTTGAATGGACCTCAGACCCATGTTGTAGCCTCATCTCCTAGTCCTGTGCCTAGGCTCATCTCCTGTTGCAGTTGACCAAAGTCCTGGGGTGGGCCTTGGTCCTGATTCATGAACTCATCTTGTTTTAGGTAATGCAACACATTACCAGCAGCCTACTTCTTTCAAGCCTTTCAGAGCTGTGCCCTGGTGATAGCTGTGTTCACTGAGGGCTCTGCCTGTTCTATGATCTGGGGCCCCCAGCACAAGAAGGATGTGGGGCTGTTAGAGCAGGTCCAGGGAAGGGGAGGTTAGAGCAGGTGGGAAAGTTAGAGCAGGTCCAGGGTAGGCTAGAAGGAAATTCTTAGCTCAAAAGGTGGTAAGGCACTGGAACAGGTTGCCCAGAGAGGTTGTGGATGCCCCATCCCTGGAGGTCTTCAAGAATAGATTAGATGAGCCCTGAGCAACCTACCTAGTGGGTGGTGTCCTTGCCTATGGAAGGGGGGTTGGAACTAGATGATCTTTAAGGTCCCTTGCAACCTGAGCCATTCTACAATTCTACGGTCACTTTGCTCCTGGTTTGTTTCACATTCATGGAGTAGCCCTTCTCTTGATGCTTCTTGACACCATTGCTCAGCATATTTTTCATATTTCATTGGGAAACATGACTATTTGTGATGGGTATATGTGAAACACTGGAAGATGTAAGAAGCAACTCCATTAGGGTGACACCAAGGAAAATGACTACACAGCAGAGGATTGTGTGGTCCCTTTCCAAACCTGGTATCCTTTCCTCCAGCTGGCAGGCAGAGGTACTGAGTGCTTTTGTGCTCTGAAGATTGTAGTTCTCCATGGTATAATATTTCATTATTACTTCTCCTTAGCTGCAGGTTATGTCCTACCCCTTCAGCAAAGAATCTTGTGCTGCTCCACCACTGCTCTGCCCTAGAAGAAGGTCTTAAGTCCAACAGACTTCCTTTGCCTGGAAAAATACAGTCCTGTCAAGGCCTGCAGATTTGGGTTGAGCAGCAATGCTGGAAGTGTGGTATGTAATGTGGCTGCAAATGTGGTGTTGTCCTCTGATGACTATCCTTGACATCAAGGTCATATGCAAAGAAAAGGAACCAGTTAAAAATATGTCACATCTGTCACCTCCTCTTTCCTTTTTCCATTCGAAATCAGGATACATTTCAAGCATGAGTTAATACGACAACAAAGCCAGGTATTAGAAAGCAGTCAGCTGACACATTTGTGGCCAAGATGTAACAGCTTTTTATTCTGTCAGGCCTGTGTCTGCACATGCTCCATCACCAGTCCTGATAGCACACCTGGTAATCTTCAACACAGTTGCAGTTTTCTAAGGACACTCCAATCTGACACCCTGTAAGGCAAAAAGAGAGACACACTGACATCTTGTGTAAGACAGAAACAGGCACTCCAAAAAACGAAATCTGCACTGTAAAGGCAGAAATGGCATTGAACTGTGAGGGAAAGCAAAAGGGCCCTAGCAAATAATTCTGGGGTTCTTCCTCAGGTAGTAAATTGCTTGAGGGGAAACAGTCTGTGGAAAACCTATGCCAGACATAACTCCACCTCCTGTATTTTAAAAATAACCACCTAGAAGCATTTTCCCTATGTTCATAAGAAATTGCAATCATTTTCCGTGATATTTTTAAAGATATCTTTATTATGCTAAATAGATTTAAACTTAGTCCTAAGTAGATTGTTTGTTTCTCTGTTTATCTCTATGACAATCTTTTAATTAGTCAAGCACCTGGGATGTTTCTTGTCTGTAACAAAAACAGAGCCCGTGCCTCTCAATCTGAACTCTTCAGATCTCATGTGTAAAACAGATCAGTACAAATCCGGTGTAAATGCACATACCTAGAACAAGACTCTGCAATGTTCACCTGTGGGGCAGAAGCAGATGGGTGGAAGGACTTTGCTGGGGCACATCATGTTTTTACAACAAAATCCAAGCAAAACTGAGACTATGAGGAGTTTCGCCACATTACTGAAACTCACAATTTCTACTTCTTTCTGCTCTGTTGTCAGTGATAGAAATCCTTATATAGCCAGGGGAAGGGTGCACAAGCACGTGCCTGGTGGTGCTTCCTTCAAACTCCTGCCTTAGACCACATAGCTGCAGGACCTTCTGTGACCAGAGGCTGAATCTCTGGATTAAGCAACACTTGGAGTAAAATCTTTCTCGCAGCAACTAAATCTGTTTCAGAGTAATGCAAACTTCTAACATCCATAGCATTCTGAGGCGTAAGGGTTTGCAATTTGACTATGCAGCCTGAGAGGAATTATCATCTTTCACTTCATCTGTTGGTTAATTTAAATGCCTCTAGCAGGAAGGATTTGGGGGTAAGAAAAGCCTTCCGGACTCATTTAGACTTTGGGTGAGGGAGGGAAACCCACAACTGCAGGGCACAAAAAAAGAGACGGGAAACACATACACACTTGAAAATGAATACAATGCAGATATATCTGTAGAGAGATGTTGTGAAGAAGGCTACACATCCCTTCAGATGAGTTAGTAGTGGGCATTTAAATTAAGCCTTTAGCTTCTAGGCCACAAACTGGCGCAAAACCCCAACATGTGCATATGAAAAGAGTTGTTTATTTCTACAGCACTTGACTAGTACAAGGTTGATGTCTCATAAATACAACACAGTTAATGAAATTTACCTTGGTTGCTATTCAATTCTACAAACCTACTGACTACTAATTTCTTATCACACGAGTCAAAAAATAGGTACACCTCATGAAGGACTTGAGAACACTTACTTCAAAGCAGGAAATAATTACTGGACATTCTTCAGAGTCCAGACCAATATAAGTAAGTAAGCACCATGGTGCAATGCTTTCTGTAACCATTTGATAGAGTGGGATTACATTGATAAAAGATTAACTTTGCTTTTATCTGCAGAAGCATTGCTGGGGCTCTAGACACTCCCAAGATTTGGTGGGTGGTATGAGTAGGCATATGGGAAAGAAAATGCAGAAATAACATTTTAAAAGGTAGATTTACATAAACATTTCACCTTAGGTGACAATGTATTGTTTCTGTGACAAAAGGGTCAGTTGTTCCTGGTGATAAAAATGCTAACTCTGCACAGCTTTCCAGGCTTACTGGCTATATTCAATATTCATCTGCAATGTATTATCATTGTGGGAAGGCCCTGTCTGAAATAACAAATCAAAAAAAAAAATTTCTCAAATCAATTAATGGTGTCTTTAGCACATAGGAAGGTCACTGCACAGTCAGAGCCCTGAAACAGATGTATCTGAAATGCTACATTTTTCTGCAAGTTGCATGACTGTCCAAAATCAATAACGGAAATACAGTATATAACATCAACAGTTCATGATTAGATAAAACAGCACAGGATGCATACTGGACAGTATATGTAGCCAACAGTGAGGCTTAGTCCTGAAATATTCTGTGCAAAGCAGAGCCAAGTAAAAGCCATCATTCATTACTTACTGATTATGTGCTAAATAATATGATCTCTGAGTTCAGATGGCCCTTTTGCAGCAGGCCACCGGGAGCACATCACTGGGGAACTCCCCCAAACCTCCTCCAACTGGCTTGCACACAGCCACGTTAAGAAATGATCTCCTACAGGCTAGACTCCTCCTGGCCAGAGCCTGCCAGGTGCCATTTGACACAGTGCAGTTTGCATTCCCTGCAGTTCTCAGGATTGTCAGAACAAAACCTATTCTGATTAAAGCATTTTTCTTTGACTAGCAGGGCTCCTGCTGGATCTGTCAGTAGGGACATTAGATCAGAACGTGCCTTTGAAGAGACTTGCAAAGGGGCTTTACACATCCTGCCTGTGGTACATGGCCAGAAACAGCAACACAGGAAGCATGCTGTTCTCAGGTCGCTTAATAATTGAATTGCTCCAAAATTCTGCCTTCAACAAGACTAACTTATTCTACCCCTGAAGGCAAGGTGAAACCCTGCACAAAAATAATGAAGGTGGTGAGGAACAGCACCTAGAACAAATGGGACCTGACTCAAATCACTGGTGTGCATTCAGCCTCCACTTTCCATTTAATATTTTTAACTTGGAAGGACTTATCCAGAGATTTCCAAATCATGTTGCTGATTAGGAAACATCAGAAGATGAAGACAGAATTGACAGGATTTTATTTATAAGTTACAGGAATGTATGAAGCATTAGGTAAGGGCTTGAGGAATAAAGCACGTCTACTTATTAGTTGTGAAAGAAATCTGAAATCAAATCACTTCACTGATGCTCTTCCACCTTTTTTTCTACTTCTGAGGAATGTGAGAGGGTCTAAAGCTTAATTGTACTGTGAAATCCAAGCTTTTTTGAGTAATTATTCTTTTTTGAGTCATTATTTTGAGTAATTTTTTGAGTAATTATTGTTTGCAAAAGACTAGCACAGGTGTGTGTGTGCAAAATGAAGTAAAATCCTCTGCCCTTTATATCCAAATGTCATAGACTGTGAGGCTGACAGCCCGATCATCCACTCTGGTCCTTGACTGTAACAGTTAAGAGCCACCTCACCAGCACAGCAAATGTCACAAGTTGTACAGTATCTCCTCATCTGTGGTTTCAGAGTTGTATTGTCCACCACACTTGGAAATGCTGTTTGCTGATAAGGTACAATGAAGTGTACCACAGTATGTTAAGAATTGCTAAGTATTCCCCAAGATGGTCTACACCATGCACCAACATCTGAAACAGCAGTCTGAGATATATATATATATTTTTTCAGATTTAGGCTACTTTGGGCATAGTGCAAATGTACAAGCTTCCACCCAGAACTTTTGCAGTGCCTTACCTGTCTCTTCCTTTCCCGTGAAGAGTAAGCACAACTCTGCAACTACTTACCACATCAATGTATTAGGAATTTCCTTTTCTAACAACTCTTGTATTCCTTTATCTTTAAAAACACATCATGCAGGTATAGGACTATTCTGCAGGTAGGTGAAGAAAAAAAAATTTACATGAGATCAAAACTGGAAAAATTCTTAGGAGAAAGCTCCAGTGAGGATTATGAGATGTGTGGATAATGCCTTTACCTCCAAAGTCAGTGTATCACATGCTGCTAGGAGGGTGAGTTCATGTTCTGCAGAACTGTGACATGTGCTCGTTCTGTGCTCTGCTTCTCCAGCAGTATCCCACATTGGAGACAGTTGTTGGACTAGATAGAATTTTGGTAAGGCTGGCTTTGACTTTGTTAGAAAACCTGCCAGCATGCATGTTAACTCAAACATTCAAAGTAGAACAATTTATTAACAACATTTTACAACAATGCTTTCTCTTCATCTGAACTTCGAGGTAAACATGGGACTTGCAGATAAAAGACTGTGTGTAGAACAGAGAACTTAAACCATGCCCATTTCATGGCAGCTGCTTTCACTATTTTTTATGAATCAAACCCACTTAACCACTGCTTTTTAAATAGTTTTCCATATAAAAATGAAATTCTAACAATTGTACTGATCTGAATATCATTCAAAGGTCTGAAAAGGATATGGATAAGTACATTACACCTGATTGATGTGATTGCAAATTCTAGCTATGTTACACTAGCATCAACAAAGCAGTAAATGTGCATATGACACCCCAAGTGTACTTTGATGATATTGCATTAAAAAGGTGTGTGACTTTGGTAGAAGAAAAACCAGTCTGGTATATACAATTCCATGCTCAATGTGTCTCTGTACAGTTTATTTACAGGAGATGAGATGAGCACTGTGGTGCATATAAACTTGCAGAACAATATAGGAAAATACAGTTTAACCATATGAAATTGTTTTACAGTAAGACAAACATTATGTAGTGGAAATGCCTTTGATATTGAAGGACAAGATCTATACTGACATAAAGTAGCTTCCACCAAGCTCTGCCAGTTTACCCAAGCTGAAGATCTGCCCCTTAAATGCTTTCTGCATTCAACTTCTTCAGGTTCGTGATTCCTTCATGTACCTTTATGGAACAAACCTCATCCTATAATTTACATAATGATGCAAGATTTACTAATTACCCGGACAGAGACTGCATGATACATAAACTATTTTAAGAGGTCTAATCAGCCAAAATTTATGGAACGTTACAAAACTCTGGTTAAACATCTTTAAAAAGAAATTAATAGTGGCAAGAGACATCTTTTCTAAAATTTTAGAATGTATTCAGCAAATTACACAAAAAGGACCAAACAAGCAATCTTATATTAGCAGAAAATTCTGTTTTCCTGTATGACTGGTAATCTGGCCTACCCTTGAATCCTTGCTGCCAGAATGTCTGCAAAACTGTTTGGTAGATTTTTAACTGTCTTGGGCTGCTGGAAGAATGGAAATTAAAGAGAAGAAAACATTTGCCCAAAACTAGAACCTGTTGTTGCAGTTTTGTGTTTTGTTTTTACATTTCATTTTAATGAATAGGTTTCTGCCCCTAAGAGTGTTTTTGTCATACTGTAGTAACAGAGTGGTAAATGGGCATCAAAATTCCTTATGCTCTTTTGAAAATCTCAGTCATTCCATCAAAACACCTCCAAATGAATAAGGGATTTCAGGTCAAGCATTCCCAAATTCAAATGACTAAGATTGTCACGTCATGCAGATGTGAGATCCCTGAAATCGCTGTTCAGCTTGGGATTTCCAGTAACAGAAAAATTGTTCCAAGCAACTGCTTTGAAGAAGAGTCAAGGTTTGTTTTTATAAAATAGCATTACTTAAGCTGCAAATGCTACTTGACTCAACTATATTTTATGCAGAATTCCCTGCTTACTCCCTACTGAGACCCCTATACTGAGACCACTATACCTATGTGTTAGAAGATTAAGTTAAAACTGTCTTTCAATATAGTTAAGTCTAACATGGCTAACATTTCCTTCTCCATTTTCAGCACTATGATTTTATGATGCCTATCTTAGACTGTAAATGATCAGTGATATAAAAGCAGGAACATGTAAATGTGAATGCCCTAAAAGAGTGCACAGTCCAGAACAAGGAGGAAGGGTTGAGATTCCTGCACAGATCTGTATGTACTGGCTGCTCCTAAGTTCTGAAAATTTTTAGGGTCAATCTGTGTATTTTGTATGGTTGTAGCATGTACAATTTAAAGAGGCACTTCAAGAGGAACAACTAGCTGAATTTTAGTAGGGTTGTGATACAAGCCATTATTGTTATTTATGAAATTAGTAGTTCTGAAAGACTATATATATTCAAAACTATAGTCTCATCCACTCACTGAACCTGAATAGAGCAGCTGAAAAGCTTTTGTTCTTAATATCCACTGAGTTTGTCTCTTACAATACACCTGAAACAGTTCAACTTAATATAAGTTGAGGGAGTTAAATTTGAATGTTTCAAATTTATATATATTTTTTATGTATGCTATTACTGTAAGACAAATTTTATTGGTCTCTGAAAGATTTTGTCCATGTACAATTGTTAGAACCAGATGTTTCATTAGGCACAAAAGGTTTCTGCTTTGAGAACCATTGGGATTAGAAATTTAAGTTAAATTGTGCTATGTGTTGGTCCCTTCAGAAAAAATCTCCAGGGAGAAAAAATAAACTGTGACTTGCACAAAAAAAAGGAGTCATTGCACTTGCAAACCCAGTGGCTGTTTAGAGAACTCCAAAACAAAACCCAAAACAACATCTCCAAAAATCAAGCATTTAACAGCCTCTGAAAATATCCAGAAGAGTGAAGTTTGGTCAGCACGTAAAAGCAAAAGAAATGTTCTATGAACATTCAAAATCAAAGAAAAGATCTTGAAAACTGGTGTATGTCAGTACCAAAGGGGTGGGTGTAATAACAATGAAGTTGAAGAAATTAAAATTGACAGATGCACTCTTACATAAGATCTACTATGAGACAATGTAATGAATAATATTTATACAACTGTTCTTCTCCGGAAGAAGACAAGGACTTGCTGATGTGAAAGATGACATCATAATTATGTAAAAGAAAGATTGTGTTCTCCAAGCTCCTGGAGAATACCTGCACACCAGGCTTGATACATTTCTGCCTGACTTACAGCCAGTTCAGTGCAGTGGCACACGACATCATACTACTGCCAAATCCAAAAATCATTCTGTAGTCATCAGGGTGGTATTGCCACATATCAGTCTCCTGCTTGCACAATCATATGCTAGTCAGAGAGCCCTGTATCAAGGAAGAGATACAAGGGAACATTTCATTAGTGATTTTCATATGCTAAGCAAAATTCAGTAATGAGCCTTCTACTGGACCCATCAGGGTTCTGAGGGAGATGAGTGCCTAGCATCAAGCTCAAATTTAATTGGGGCAATTAAATATCTTACTATCTTATGTGTACACTTCTTAATTTGAATCTGCCTGTGACTATTGCCCACCTGGTTAAGAGGGACCAGCAGGCTTCTCTGTAAAATCTCAGATGCCCCCAGCATCCACAGAAGGACACCAGTCAGCGGCTCCTGAATACTGTACAGGAGGAATGCCCATACAGGAAGAATTATTCACAGCAATGCTTCGGAAACCACTACGTCTGGGACCTGATTTTTCTGTTTGAACATGTGCTTGATAGCAAAACACCTACAGACTTTACATAAGGCTCAGTGATCAGGAAAAAATACATTGTTCTTGCAAAGTGAAAATGTAAGAGTGACCAGGACTGCTTCCAGGACATCAAACTCTTGACTCCCATCTCTAGGAATAGGCCCAGTAGGCTGCACTAGTGCAAAACAGCACACTGGCTATTACAAAATAGCAAGTATTTTTTCTATTCAGAATGAAGCAATCAGTTGATCACACCAAGAAGTCACATCTACTCACTCCAGAGGTTCCTTCAAATTGCTGGTTTGTTTTTCTAAGGTGCTTCATAGTGAAGGACCCACCTGGGTAAGGAATGCTCTTTCTCTCTGTGATAAAACAGATGGTCAGAGCCACTTGTTCACTTATTTGGGGAATTGGATCATTAGAGCAGCAACAGAAGAGCTGTAGGCTCTAGAGCCATGCTCCTACAATAGCCTATTACACACAGAGCTGTTGGGAACTGCACACAGCAGCTAGGTCTCATTTCTTAATGTTTACCTCATTGAGAGACTGAGGAGAAAAAAAAAGGGAAGCTTGTGAATTTCTATTCAATACCCTTCTTTTCGAAGCCTCTGGTATCACCTGTGTGTGCCCTGTTCCTAGAAACCTTTGACAGCTAAGCACTTCCAAAGAGCAGGTCAAAAGAGTATACATTTCTGCATAAAGACTGTGGAGACTCACTTCCAGCAAATATTTAAAGAATGATGTAAAAAAAGGTACAAGTTTAAAGATGTTCTGAGAAGGCCTGAGTAATTACGACTGCTACCACCATGTAAAAGCTTCCTGTGAATGCTTAATAGAAAATTACTGTTAGGAAAATAAAATATAATGAAATAAAATGACTTGCAGGCATATCACTGTCCCAAAACAGCTATGCTTGCTTGCATTGCATCATGGGGTATGATTCTATGGGGTTGCAAAATTAACAAAAAGCAGTTAATTCTGCAACAGAAAACTGAAGATACATAAAGTTTAAAGAGAAAAAGAGAACAAGTTTGCACATCACCTGCTATGCATGAAAGAATGAACGATTTCAATATATACTGTTAATGTGTGATATGGAAGAAATACAGCTACCCCACAGCAGCTCAAGTAGGGTTGCAGAGGGAAAAAAAAGTGTTCCAAGATCTTTAGAAGGATTTCCATATGTCTTTCAATGCTCTTATGATCTTTTAACATTAAAAAATAAAATAAAATAAAAAAATTAAAGCCATCTCTAAACATCCCAGTATCAAGTAATTACAGAATGGCTGAGGTTGAAAGGGACCTCCAGAGATCACTTAATCTGTTAGTTTACCAGCCCCCCGTTGAACTTCATGAGGTTCTTAACCACCCAACTCTCCAGCCTGTCCAGGTCCCTCTGAATGGTGGCACAGCCTTCTGGTATATCAGCTCCTCCTCCCAGTTTTGTGTCATCACCAGTCTTCCTGAGGGTGCATTCTATTCCATCATCCAGGTCACTGATCAATAAATCCAACAAGACTGGACCCAGTATGGACTCCTGGGGTACACTACTAGCTACAGGCCTCTAAGTAGACTCTGTACCACTGATCACAACCCTCTGAGCCAGCCAGTTCTCAATTCACCTCACTGTCCACTCATCCATCCCACACTTCCTGACCTTGCCTATGAGGATGTTATGGGAGACAGCGTTGAAAGCATTGCTTAACTCAAGGTAAACAACATCCACTGCTCACCCCTCATCCACCCAGTCAGTCATTCCATCACAGAAGGCTTTCAGATTGGTTAAGCATGATTTCCCCTTGGTGAATCCATGCCAACTACTCCTGATGACCTTCTTAGCCTCCATGTGCTTGGAGATGACATCTGTTCCATCACCTTTCCAGGGATGGAGGTGAGGCTGACTGGCCTGTAGTTTCCTGTGTCCTCCTTCTTGCCCTTCTTCAAGACTGGAATGACATTGACTACTTGGGGCAGAATGGCTGGAAAGCTTCCATAAGAAAAGGATCTGGGTGCATTGGTTGATGCTTGCCTGAACGTGAGCCAGCAGTGTGCCCAGGTGGCCAAGAAAGTCAATGCCATCCTGGCTTGTATCAGGAATAGTGTAGCTCACACTGGTAATTGTCCCACTGTACCCTGCTCTGGTGAGGCTGCACCTCAAGTACAGTGTTCAGTTTTGGGCCCCTCACCACAAGAAGTACATCAAGGCCCTGGAGCATGTCCCAAGAAGGGCAACAAAGCTGGTGAAGGGCATGGAACACAAGTCTTATGAGCAGCTGAAGAAACTGGGGTTGTTTAGTCTGGAGAAAAGGAGGCTCAGGGGAGAACTTGTTGCTCTCTCCAACTACCTGAAAGGAAGTTGTGGGGTGCTAGGGGCCAGCTTCTTCTTGCAGATAAATAGTGATAGGACAAGAGGGAATGGCCTCAAGTTGCACCAGGGGAGGTTCAGGTTGGAAATTAGGAGACATTTCTTGTCAGGAGGAGTGGTCAGGCATTGTAAGGGGTTGCCCAGGGAGGTGGTGGAGTCACCATCCCTGAGGATATTTAAGGAAAGACTAGATGTTGTACTTAGGGTCATGGTCTAGTGAGTAATATTGGTGGTTGGGGGATGGTTGCACCAGATGATCTCGGATGTCTTTTCCAATCTTAATGATTCTGTGATTGGTTTTCTTCTAGTCCTCAGACACCTCTCCTGTTCTCCATGACCTTTCAAAGATGAGGGAGAGTAGCCTACCAGTGAAATAGCTTTCTTACAAGAGAACAACTGAAGACTTACAACACAAGTTCAACATATAGAAGTGACTAGCAAACAAGAGTTATGGATGTGAGTGAATCTGGAGCAGGTTGGAAATCTGAGAATTAGGCCTTTTTGAAACTTGCTCTATGAAAGCAACTGGAATCCTGCCAGTGATGGAGAGAGTGTACTTGGCCAATGTTGCAAATAACTCATTACTTTCAGCTCATTAACTCAAACAGAAATCAGCTAACAGCATTGGATCCAGAATCAATTCTGTTAGGAAAAAAAGTTAAAAAAAATACCTCAGAGAATTACAAGGACTTTCTATTGAGTTAACTGTACCAGAAGAACATACCTTAGAATATACAGGCAGACTGGTATAGACAATGAATAAAATGTAGGCATTCTTTACAGTAGCTGAAATCACAGTTGCATAACACCTCACCTGTTGTAGCACCTGAGTCAGGACACCCAAGGGATTCAAAGCCACCAGAGATCATAGAGCCCTCTAGCTCAGACAAGAACTCAAAAGCTCTGCTTGAAGTGGATATCACCAGGGAACCAGAAGCTTGGCAACATGATACAAGTATGTATGTGACAACATTGCTTAATCATAGAGAGGGAGCTATGAAGGAGGGGAAAGCCTTTGAAACACAAGCAACTTCAAAAACAAACAAACAAACAAACAAAACAAAACAAACAAAAAAAAAAAAACAGGGCAAGTGGAGCTACCAGATGAGAATCAGAGGCAAAATCCCACTAATTGTGCTTCTTTAGGTAAAAGCAATCAATACTAATCAAAAGCCCACCTTCTACTCTGTGAACATGGAACTATATGAAGATGCAAGACAGCAAAACAACAAAAAATAGTCTGGTACCTATAGCAACTAGAACAGTAAAAACTTGTATGATGTGTGTTGACCCACCTGCCAGAAAAACAAGATCACACCAGAGCTCAGGACCTATGGTGGCAAGAGACTTTTTTTTTGCAGCTTGATGATGAATAGAGCAATGCTGAAACTCCCAGAGTCGTGAGTCATCTTGTTAAGAACATACATGAGGGCAGGCATCCATGCTTCCCTTCAGACATGCCACTACTACTTTAAAGATACTGGCTGTTCAGAAGCATAGGATCTCCATTAATCCCTGATTTGTAAGGTGTCACACTGTCCAAGATCCATCAGCCAGACAAGGTAATGGGCCAAGTATCACTGATTCCAATCTGCAATGTGGTACCACAATGGAATATCATTCGTAGCAAATAACATTCAAATTGTTTTCAAGCAACAACAAAACTTCCCTAATGCTTCCATCAGTAAGAAGATAAAATTTTTATTATATAGGAAGTATTTCACTGAGTACAGAGCAGTTCCATGTAAGGGTTTGCTGGGCCATCAAATAAACAACAGCCAGACACAAGTGCACACCTCATATTATGCAAGAAAAACAAAGATACGGCCTCCACCAAGAGAATTATAATTCTATGCAGCTCACAGTTTCCTGCAACATTTCAAATAGACCAAAAAGTAGAAGTAGGAAAACTGCCTGGAAATAATAAAAAAACAACAACTAAAAACAAGTAATCAGAAACTGCAACTGAGAATTGAGAGCAGCTTAAGAAAACCATAGAAGTGGAACCAAAATACACTTCAGCCCTCAGAGAAAGCTGTTCTAATGGACACTGTTTCCAGTTCAAAGCAGATAATAAACAACAGTGAAAAAATGAGGAAAAATAAACTATAATTGCTAACAGATTATTTCAGATATTTATTAAGAAGAATTCCATTTAAAGTACACAACTAGCTTGTTTGGTTTTGCAATCAAAACGTGATGAGATGTCATCAAGACTGCTAATTTTAACTTGCAGTATGGCTTAGAATAAAGGGGTTGACTTTAGACAAAGCTCTCAAGTACACCAGTAAATTCTGTCCACTGAAGTTTTGAAAGCTCACCATGAATTTGTGGTTTAAAAAAAAAAAAAGTAAAAAAAAAAAGTGCCTGTCCTCCAAAGTGCATGGTAGAAATAGGAAAAGTACATATCAATACGCCAAAAAGAATCATATTGAGAACAGAGTGTGAATGAATAGCAAGACTGAAAAAGCCCTATCAGCACAAAACTTCCCTGTTCAAGCAGCATAATAGTTGAAGTAAAATGTGTGTAGTCTAACAGTTCAAAGACAGAGTGACACTTAGGCAAACTATGGTTCAGGCATCAGCATGCTGGATGCTTCCAACACTGAGAATAAAATTGTAACTGCAGATTATGAAGTGTGTAACTGAATGGCAGTATGGTAGGTGTCAGGTCTAACAATCAGCAACAACAGGAAGAGTGATCCTGAGTGCAGCAGTCAGAAAATCGCACCTGCCAATGTGCAAAGGTTTATAAAGGCTAGCAACACAGCAGATAAGGGTGTTGAAGAGACATTTGCTTTTGCAAGATGGGAATGACTTGTAATACCAGAATTCTTAAGGTGAATAAAAGGTGATTCATTCTTTTTCTATGAATCTATACTGGTAAAGAGGTGGTTGAAAAAAAGAAAAAGCCACTCTATGAGAATGCAACAGAATTCAGTTTGAAATGACAAGACAGAAAAATAATCATGTGCAGCAATATTTTAAAAAGTATTTCAGATAAGACTTCTCTGCACCTCAGCTTGTGGTTTGTAAAGGGGAAGATTAATTCTCAGTAATCTAATCACAGCACGGTCATTTAAATACTCTGAGATTCGTGAACAAAAGCTTAAAGTAAGAGCCAAATGGAAGACAGTATTTTGGTACGAGGGAAAAGGGATGTTAATAATGAGATATAGTAGGGCAAAACTGTGGATCAAATGAAAAAGTATGGCTTGGGATACCGCAGCTAATACTACACTGCACAATGAGGAAAGGCTGTGGTGGTGAAAATCAAAGTTTCACAGAATCACAGAATGGTTAAAGCTGGCAGGGATCTCTGAAGGTCATCTGGTACAACTGCCATGCTCAAAGCAGGGCCAGCCACAGCAGGTTGTCCAGGACCCTATCCAGGTGACTTCTGAAGATCTCCAAGGAGGGAGACTCCACAACCTCTCTGGGCAACCAGTTCAACCAGTTTCTGCTGGATATAAAAGCAAGAATCTTGAGTACAAAATGCTGAAATTATAGAATCATAGAATATCCTGAGTTGGAAGAGAGCCATAAAGATCATGAAGTCCAACTCCTGGCACCACACGTCTACCCAAAATTGTAGACCATGTGACTTAGTGCACAGTCCAAACGCTTCTTAAACTCCGACAGGCTTGGTGCAGTGATTCATTCCCTGGGGATCCTGTTCCAATGTGCGACCACCCTCTCAGTGAAGAACCTCTTCCTGATGTATAGCCTAAACCTCCCCGGCCTCACCTTGACACCATTCCTGCAGGTCCTATCACTGATGATTAAGGAGAATGGATCGGCGGTGCCTGCCCCTCCACTTTTGGGCCCTCTAATATATTAACAGCAACACTGATCAATCAGTTAGAAATAACAGTGGAAGAAGAAAGTCAACTTTTTAAAAAAGAGTCTCCAAACTACTAAGCACTGTGCCAAGAGCTGCGTTGAATTTTTGGTAGTTTGTGGTAAGGAAAAAACTGTGTTTAAATATATGATGATGCAGAAGTGCTGGGCACCTACAGCTACACTTAATGCAGTCTAGATTCACAGATACATGGTACCTTTGAAAAATCAGGATCTAAAAAGATAAGCATAATTTAGCTACATGAACTTGGTAATTAAATATAGCTAAAGTCTCTGATATTCAACTGAAGGAACCAACAGAGGGCAATTTAAACTTGTATCCCAAACAAAATGTTAGAGAGTTGTCTTTAAAAAGATACCATGAGAAAACATCCTGCATAAGCAGGAAGTGTTTTGAGCATCTAATTTATTCGTTGGTATACAACTTTTTTCTGTCATTGAGCTAATTCTGTCACTGAGCTAATTCTGTCATTGAGCTAATGAGGTAGGTATAGCACAACAAAGTCTTTCCTGGTAAATAACACTTTCAACTTTATCAATTGGCCTAGAACAGAAACAATGACAATAATGGGTTTATGTATCCCTGAGAGGGAGTATAAAACAGGAAGAACAAGAGTCCTCTCTATAGATATGGGGGAGAAGGGCCATGGTCGGAAACTGTGTTATATGAAATAAATGTATTTGCACAACGTTGCTGCAAGATATGCAAGTTTTACAGATGGGGGAGCCAGAAAGTTAATTGACTTGCCTGTGGTCATGAAAGCAGTCAGTAACAGACCTGGGGTTCATGATTAGGGCTTCCTTGCCTCCTGCACCATGTTCATTTACCCACTTGCTGGCCAGAGGAGACACTGCATTGTTGTTCTAACATACTATATACGATAGTCATGCAATGGATATAGCACAAAGTCACTGAAGAACAGAGTTCTCTCTGTACCAGAAAGCAGATTTCTTCTGGAAGTTGCGTGCAATTGAGAACCTTTGGTGGGAAGTGCATACCTATTTCCTTCACCTTGGAATGTTTGGTATTTAAGGCTTAGTTAGCACAATGAAAACCATTTTAATGACTAAATGTAACAGAGATAGCCCGTACAGGCATAAATTACAAGGTGTCTGGTAGTGGAAGAACATTTTCCATATGCTCTTCTGACCCCTAAAAAAAACATTAGCCTGGTTAATTCATCACATACAACTATAAGAACAGTCTATATTTCCATGTCCACAGGTCGGATATCTCCAGTTTTGTGTTCTTTTACCCACAGTTCCCTGTCTTTGGCAGGATCCACTTTCCGAAGCAACTGATCCACGAGCTCTACTGTCTGAAATAAACAAAACAAGAACCAAAATGTCAAGGGTGCATTTCAAGTGGATACAGTCATTGCTCTGAAGTGCAGAACTGCTTTGGGCATGCATGTGTGGCATTTGCTGACAACTAAGAACTGCATGTACTTGAGGCCAGGGGATAACAGCCAGAATGGGAAGCCTTGTAGCAGGAAGCAGAAAAGAGGCAGGCCTGCAATGTCAGGCAGAGACAAGCTTCCAGTATCAGGCACTGGCCAGTCAATCTCTTGATTCTAGATCTGCAAGCTATACCTTACATCAAATACAAATATGTATTGCAGGTCAGCATACATCGTCTGTATTTAAGTATTTGAAAACTAGACTTTTTTTTAAAATGAAAAATATACTCCCTCTCCCAACAGTGAAACTGTCTATTTACCATCTTTCATTGCAAGAAAAAATGACCTTGAGGTGTAGTGTATGTTGCTGGGAGAGCTGGTAACAGCTCATGCTGGTCAAATGAAATTCAATACCCCAGCTAAAAGCTGTGATCCAGTAGTATGAAATGTAAGCAGGATCAGGAAGTCTTGGAGGAACAGTACTGGAGGGTTGCACTACAGTACTGCTGTAAACTTAACAAGCTGACAACATGCACTACTTCCACATCTCCTTTTGGTATCAAGTTAGTTAGATCAGGATAGGGACCATTCAGCTCAGATGAAATGCAGTAAAGACCAAAGGGATTAAACAAAAAGCAGACTTACACTTTGGTTGAACATGTCTGTCTCATGCCGCAGCTGTGTATACTGACAAAGATGCTGCCGAATCATCTCCACCCTTTCAACTTCTAGCCTCTCAAGCTCCTGAAGAAGAAAAAAAAAAAAAAAAAAAAAAATCAAGTCCACATTTTTCTTGGAAGCTGATCTGGAAGGCCCATCCTCCCAAAGGATGACATACAAAAGGTTGCCAGTCAGTGCAATACAGCCCCAGGGTCATGCTTTGGAACTGAATTCTGAGGTTCCCCCTGAATTGCAAAGAAGAGATAGAAAGCAACAGAAGTCACTTCAGCCTTAGCCAAAGGACAGAAAAGAATGGTAAAACTTTGCATTGTTTTCAGGGATAGTGCAAGCCAAGAGGGAATCTGTTTCCTGCAAGAAGCTTTGCATGTTTGTTGAAGTTAGCTCTGGTGATTCCTTGGGGAAGCAGGAGACCATATCAAGGTGTATGACTCAGAGGGCCTATCTTCAGTCTAACCAGACACCTGATAGCAGTTTTATCTGTTCACTAGATGGTGAGCTGGGACAAATCTCCACCTTGCCCAGCTGGCAGCGAGAATCATAGAATACCACAGAACCACAGAACTGTAGGGGTTGGAAGGGACCTCGAAAGATCATCGGGTCCAACCCCCCTGCCAAAGCAGGTTCCTCAGAGCAGGCTGCCCAGGTAGGTGTCCAGACGGGCCTTGAATATCTCCAGAGAACCACAACTCCACAACCTCTCTAGGCAGCCTGTTCCAGTGCTCCATCACTCTCACCGTGAAGAAGTTCTTTCACATGTTGGTGCAGAACTTCCTGTGTTCTATCTTGCGGCCGTTGCCCCTTGTCCTATCCCCACAAACCACTGAGAAGAGGTTAGCTACATCCTTCTGTCTCCCACCCCTCAGATATTTGTACACATTGATAAGATCCCCTCTCAGTCTTCTCTTCTCCAGGCTGAACAGAACCAGGTCTCTCAGCCTTTCTTCATAGGGAAGATGCTCCAGGCCCCATATCATCTTTGTGGCCCTCCGCTGCACTCTTTCCAGGAGGTCCCTGTCTTTTTTCTACCAGGGAGCCCACAACTGGACACAGTACTCCAGGTGAGGCCTGACCAGGGCAGAGTGGAGGGGGAGGATCACCTCCCTTGACCTGCTGGCCACGCTCCTTTTAATGCATGCCAGGATTCCATTAGCCCTCTTGGCCACCAGGGCACACTGCTGGCTCATGGTCAACCTGTCGTCCACCAGGACCCCCAGGTCCTTCTCAGAGCTCCTCTCCAGCAGGTCATCCCCCAGCCTGTACTGATACATGCGGTTGTTCCTTCCCAGGTGCAGGCCTCTACACTTGCTCTTATTAAACCGCATTTGGCTTCTTCCTGCCCATCTCTCCAGCCGGTCCAGGTCTCGCTGGACCCGAGTTGGAAGGGACCCATAAGGATCATCGAGTCCAGCTCCTGGCACCACACAGGTCTACCCAAAATTTTAGACCATGTGACTAAGTGCACGGTCCAAACGCTTCTTAAACTCCAAGAAGCTTGGTGTCTTCACCCTCTTGGTGAAGAACCTCTTCCTGATGTCCAGACTAAACCTCCCCGGCCTCAGCTTGACAACATTCCCGTAGGTTCTATCTCTAGTGATTAAGGAGAATAGATCGGCACCTGCCCCTCCACTCCTCCTCGTGAGGAAGTTGTAGACTGCAATGAGGTCTCCCCTCAGCCTCCAGGCTGAACAGGCCAAGTGACCTGAGCCACTCCTCATACGTCTTCCTCTCTAGGCTTTTCACCATCTTAGTTGTCCTCCTCTGGACATTCTCCAACAGTTTTACATCCTTTTTGTACTGTGGTGCCCAGAACTGCACACAGTACTCGAGGTGAGGCCTCACCAGCGCAGAGTAGAGAGGGACAATCATTTCCCTCGACCAACTAGCGATGCTGTGCTTGATGCACCCCAGGATACGGTTGGCCCTGCTGGCTGCCAGGGCACACTGCTGGCTCATATTCAACTTGCTGTCAACCACAACCCCCAGATCACTCTCTTCAGGACTGAACTCCAGTATCTCGTCGCCCAGTCTGTATGTATAGCCAAGGTTGCCCCGTCCCAGGTGCAGGACCCAGCACTTGCTCTTGTAAGCCCAGCAGTGCTTTAGTTGAAAAGACAGGTGGTTTCTAACTTTCCCCTTAATTTTTTTTCTGCCTCCCTCTTCTCTGAAGGCCAGCTAGAACTGAGGAGGGCAATATGCCTCCTGGATTCTGATACTGTTATTGTGTGTCAAAATCTGCATTTAGTACTTTCCTTGGCCATCTGAGTGGGAATAGTAGAAGCAGCATGCCACAGTAGTCTATCTCTAAGGACACAAACTGAAATGGGCTTAGCACTCCCCTCTGATGTATTACTAGGAAGTTCTGCATCTACAGGGACATTATTGGGGTCAAATCTTTAAACCAAAATTGCATTCAGAGAGCATTTCTGATGTCTGCTTACTGGGTACCATGGTGAATGCACCTCAGCATATACAAGCAGGCAGGCTGCTTCATTGCCTTTCCTGTGCCTACTGCTATTTGTTAAATGTCTTGTGGGAAACAGAGCCCTGATTATAGCACAAAAATCTCAGGTGGCACACTATCTGCCTGGGGAATAAGAAGAGCAAAGGAGCTCATGGTATGCACAGGACTGAAAAACTGATCAGTTGCTGTTGCTGGCTGATGTACTGAGCTTATGGAAAAAAGTGGGCCAGTTTGAACTCAGACTCCCTTACTTAGGGCACATACATATGGGGCCAAGAAACAGAACCCATTGTCCTAATGCTGATGAGCATGCAACACAAAGAATGTGCATTGTATGTGCAACACAAACTTCCTGAAAGAAGGCACACAAGGAAACACAAATCTTCAAACTCTGACTCTCTTGACTTTGTGTTTTATATGAACGGATCAGATGCAGATTGTTTTTGAATTTAGATTTTATATTGATTATACTGAGACATATATTCAAATGTTTCTCAGCTTCCATTTCACAACAAACCAACCTACTGTGCAGGTCACAGGCTATGACAAAAGCACTTGAGTTGTACTGATTACCCAGAAACAAATATGCAACTTACATATGGCCACACCTCTGGCACTTATCAGTGAGGAAACACCAGTGCAGGTAAGAGGAGGATCAGATCCCTTACATACAGGAACTGCCAACTTCTCCTCTCTTGTTCTGCTTTTGGGAATATATCCGCCTCCTGGATTTCCATGCCCCATCTGCCTTTATTTATTAAGTACACATTAAATATTACACTGACACACTTCTAAATGCTGAGCAATTGACTCTGCTTCTTATTAAGAGGAGTTTGAAGTTTTGTGTTTGTCCAGTGAGGAAAATACCCACGGAAGATATTTTTATTTTCCACTTTTTAAAGTAACTGGCTGTCATTCAGAAGGGGTCTAAGGAATGGCATGAAGGAGGAGCCCTAAAGCCAATGTATGCATATTTCAAGGAATACAGCACAGCAAAGCTAGAAGAGTATCTTTGTATGCTAGTGACTAACCCTGAAGGCATATGCCCTTAGGGTGAATACTGTGAGCTGTGTTAGCATCAAAGAATAAGAACAATAAGAAATTAAATGATATCTCTACTGAGCCAGCAATACTTGTGAAGAAATTTTAAAATCATAGAAACAAAAATTCATTAGTTTATAAATTGATTCAGTGATTTAATGTGTCTTTCCATTTATTCCTTGCTTATTACTTCATCCTTCCTGGGGACAATTCCAGCATTCTGGCCCATAAGCAGCTTTGAACTGGTTTAGAGTCTTCCGCAAATAAACAATTATTTTTGCCTTCCCCATATGATATGTTTTTCTTAGAACTGAGAATACAGGATACCACAGGAGATTTATCACCTAATTCTCTCAATGCTTTTCCCTCTAACTAGCTAAGTAATCAATGTTGCAAGTTATTAAAAGCTCTTACAACTTTGTAATGCTATATAAACTTAAGATGCTACACAGAGTTACATACCAGAGTTGTGGTCACCATTTCCTCAAACCACTTGGACTGTGCTTGATTATAAAGATCCACACAACGCATCAGATCATCTCCTGAAAAGTTCAAGACAGCAGCACTTTAGTCCTCTCTAGACAGTATTATGAAGCTTAAAAGAAAGTTGTAGTTCATGTATTGTATACAGATCAAAAAGTTTTGAAGGTCAGTCCTGGCAGAGCTAAACACAATTGTTAGATGGTATTTGTTAGGCACAATAAAAACAATTTGAACAAAACGTAAGCAATTGATGTCTGCTTAAAGATCAGGTGATTGGGGTGAGAAACCATGAAGAAGAAAGAGAAGATTTTAAAAAGAAAATATGAACATTAAGGAATATTTTATATAATGACCAGAATATTTTATATAATGACCAGAATGAAAGATAGTTACTTCAGTTAAATTAAAGCTGGTCATAGAAAATTATATATATATAAATAAATAATTAAAATGGGAAATCATAATATTGAGTTATGGAGCTGCAGAATAGCAACTCTGTAGTTCAGACTGCATTCTAAGAAAGGTTTAAAACAGGAGAGAAGCATCGGGCTCAAGCTTTCTGAGATCAAAGGAAGCTTTTTTGCAGCAACCTCAACTGAGCTGCACACTCTCATATTCTTCTTCTGAAGATGCACAATTCCAGTCTGGCTCTGGCTTCCTCTCTTGTTCAGGGCAATAATCACATCTTATTGTGTTACTTGAAATTTTTTCCATTTTAGAGCTCTGCTCTGACAAAGATGGTAAAGTGGGTGGCATGTTTGAGATTACCAGTTTCTGACTAGTATATTCTTTCTTCTTTAAATGATGCTCAGTTATTCCTTCACTGATCATTGTAATGTCTTGGTCCACAGTTCAAATTCATACAGTTCTTTAAGGTATAAAAAGATCTTTATACAGAAACCAGGGAAGAACTGAGCTTTAAGAATAGGACTACTTAGACCAGGAATGTGTCAAAGAAGTAAATGCATCTGAAAATTTGAGCCTCACGGACTTAACACTTGGTGTGGCAACCAAAGTCTATAAAAACAAATGAACAAACCAGCCACATAGGATTCAGGGCTTAAAGCTTGGCTATATACTTATCTGCCCAGACAGGGGATGCCTAGGCTGACATGAAAACTGTGACCTACCAGCTAGCACACTCCAGAAGACTCTCTGGGTATCAGACTCCAGATATTCTCGACTCACCTGCATGAATCTGAGTAACTACACAGCCAGAAACATGAAAGTCATAGAACATATGACATGGAATGAAGGAAAAAGCAACATCACTTACCAGTAAGTGGTGGGAATATAGAAAGGGTGTGGTTTGAAGTGGTATCTGGAAGTCTCTAGTCCTACCATCCACTTGCAGCAGGCCTAATTTCAAAGCTAGGTCATTAATGCTGCTGCTGTGTACATCCCAAGCAACCCAGAAAGGCTGCTGGGTAGCAATAACCGTGGGGATAAGGCCAGTCCTCCCCCTTCCATACACTGTAACAGTGGCACAGTCTGGAAGAGTGATGGAGGGACTCAAGCCCAAACTCCTGGTTACTCCCTCCTTTCTCCTTTGCTTGTTTGGTAAATAACTATTACAAGCAATTTCTGAAGACCCAAGTGAACAGAGAGGTTGTGAATTTGCAGTGAGACAGAAAAAGAACATTTATCAAGGAGCCTCCTGTCACTAACACAGCAATTGTTTCTCCTCAGATGACTGCCTCTACACAGTGTCAAACTGCAAATGACTTATCAGTGTCCTCAGAACCCAGACAAGCCAAGAGAAGCCTTAGAGTTTTAAAACTGCTAAAGACCACTCTACCAAGGGACAGACCTATGAAAGGATGAACCACAGAAGCTCTAGTTAAAATATACTTTTATCAAAGGCATGAACAGGGATGCACATGGATCCCATGAAAGTGATTTGACTCTCTGTAAAGCACATACACAAATCACATCGAGTAGTTTCGTCTTCACTACAGTATGACACACACTACAATATTCTCAGTATTCCTTAAACTAATCATTTTAATCACTGAGTAACAGAGGAAAAATAGACAAGAAGTTCACTTTCAATGAAAAAGGCAGTGTAACAGGCACCCACATGGTTGTGGGTGACTGTGACTTAGGGAATAACCAAGGAAGGAACTACAATTTAAGGAAGAGACATCCTCAGTTGAGCAAAAATCTGTAACTACCTTTGGCAGGAACTTCAGACAAGTGAAAAAATCAAATGCTGTCCCCCAAACAACTGTAAATAGGATCAGTCATATGGGCCTTAATCTTGCCAGTACTTGTGGTGTATGCAATGGTTACCTGAAGAACTTCTACAGAGAGGAAATATCTATCAAAGACTGATAAAGCTTGTCCCATTAGAGAAACAAGAACCTTGTGTAGACACCACTTGGAAGACAAACCTCCAGAACTTGAGCTGCACATGAATCAGAAAAGGCTAAGGTCCTTTCTCTGGGAGAACAGAGGCTGGTACCACCTAGTTCTCTTTCATTGCAGTAGTAAATGGCACTGAGCCATGAAAAATTAACAGTAAGTTTAAAAGCTAAGATTGTCCTTAGCTTGAACTGTAAATAGTGCTATGTTTCAGCCTGAAGTTCAGAAAAACTCAGGATGTGGGGTGGGCCATGCTACCTCCATACCCTGTACATGATGCGTGGAGAGGAAGCCTGCAGTGTGCCTGCCCCTCTGAGAGCTCCTGGGGCTAAAAGTGCTTTGGTAGAGTATTTTAACATACCTGAAATTGTGAATCCACAATCACACCAAGAAAAGCCTTGAACTCTTTGCTTGCCATCTGGATGCCCTAGCTGATAGGAAGATTCAGACTCCTTCTTGCTTGCTCCCTCTGGACCCATAATACTTGCCTTCATGGTTGCACACTAACCCACCTTCAACAGGAGTGACACAGAGCAATCTTATCCCAGAACACTCCGTAGTTTGCTTACACTTCTTTGTGGATAGGCAACTATATGTTTATATCCCTGACTTGAGAGAGCCTAAACTACAGGTCTGCTGCCTTCTGGGCAAGCACCTGTCTGCTACCTGAATGGCAATAGGTCCTCCTCTGGCAGATTTTCAACTGAACTAAATACAACCTGAGTAAGTTACAAGCATGTCTGGAAAACCCTAAGGGATTTAAAAACAGACCTCAGGTAGGAGACAGGCATCTTGTTGTCTCAGCAAGATCAACATCAAGCCACAATAGAGATGTTCCTGTCTGAAATCTGAAGCGTGTATGCAGGCTACATAAGTTTACAGGACCCTAATTCCATCTCAAAATCACTTCAGGCTACTACAAATTTCTTTGAATCTGACTTTTAAAGTTTTGCAAACACTGTTATCTTAGCACACCTTTAGAAAACAAGTACAATTCAATCTTCTTTTTGGCCAGTTATTGAAGTCATCCATCATTTTCTGATGTCTGACTTAGAAAAACCTGGCTTAGTTTTTTCTTTGAAGAGAATTCTCCTCTTCAGAGGATTTAAAACCAAGTGTATCTGTGTCATGCTTCACATTGACTTCATAGCTGCAATCTTAAAAAAAAAATGGGGATGGACAGGCAGTTCTATCCCAATTTTTCCTGCCACAAGCTTCTTGGTGGCTTTCCTGGTGCAGCACTTACCTCCTGATGGCTCACAGTCACAGGTACTCACCTGCCTGAGTGGACTTCCGCCTTGCCTTTTTAATTTCCTCTTCTGTCTTGTTGCTGAGCTTCACCTCCAGCTGCTGTGTTTTCGCTTCCAGATCCTTCTGTCTCTCTGTCAAGGCCTTCCGGGCCTTGGATTAATTAAAGAAGATCACATGTTTTTACGGAAAAGAGCTTCCAGCTGCTTTCAGACATCTATGACTTTTTCATACAAATACATGTCAGTAAGAAGTCAGGTTTCTAACTGAGTTTCAAGTACAAGGATTCAAGTTCCTAGCACACCATGTGGTGTTCAAAGAAGTGCCTTATTAGAATTTTTCACTGACTCTCTATAGGTCTCCGCCTATCTGCCTTACTGTACAAAAAGCATCAGACTACTTTAGTAACTTTCTCATTATTTTGGGAACAAAAGGGAGCTGTAGCTTCTTCCAACTCTCTTAACCAGTATCACCAAGATACTTCTTCCACTTACTTCTCTCCTTAGAATCTGAATTGTTTAAAGATTTTCAAGTACACTGTAGATTTTTTTTCAACTACCCTCTGGTTTCAATATATATTTATCAGAAACTTTAGCAATAGGTAATCTTAGACTTATTTTAGAAAAACTAGTTCAGGTTCATGACTACAGCAGTTCATAACATAGAAATCAATTACCTGAGACCAGTTTACAACTGATCATTTAATTACCTTACTTTGAAGTTCTTCAGGCTTTTAAAACCTGATTTATCAGTATAATTACTGAAATTATACAGGCAAATTAGTGAAGCGTCTGAATTATAATTACCATATATGCATGCTGTCACCCCATTTGGTGAGGTTGCCTAAATATATTTAAAAAAAACACACACAAAAATTGTTTTGTCCAGACTATTTCACTTGTTATAAAATAGGTCTTATTTGTTCTTTCTCCAGCATCTAAAACTAAATTTGGATAATTACATATTGTTAGCACCTTGAAGTTTTCCTGTAACTTACAATGCTTTTGAGGTGTTAATTGAATTTTTCAATTCACTTATAGACAGTGGTCTTAGCTTGGTAGGTCAAAGGGGGAGCTGCAGGAAAGCAATATGGCGAGAAGCTGCATGCTTCTGGCAAACTGTTGACACAGCTTTTTTCTTTTTTTCCTTCTCATGACCTCTATTTCTGATTCATTCTTTTCAATATCCTACTGAGGATTGTGTTTCTTTGCAGATTTGATGGTAAATAACTAAGAATTTTACAGAAAAATGCATTCCGTGCATACATACAGTCTAATAATCTTGTGTATCCTGCCACACTTCTGTCCCTGAGCAAACTTTCTCATGTGCACTCTGGTCCTTAATGGAAATCCAAACCTCCTGGATTAATTGAGAGAGACATTTTCCTCTCTAGCTCATACCCAGGAGTATACTGGTTGAGGATACTGTAACAAACAGCCACACCATTTGGGGTAAGTGTCTTGGCAGCTGAGCAACAGGTATCCATTTCCTACCAACTACTGAGAAGACAGAACTATTTGCAGAAAATTTTGTCTATTAATCATGACCTCAGCTACTACTGGATGGTCATATTAAAATAGTCCCTGAAACTAGGGTGCTGCTGTTTGCTGTGAGACACATAAAACTGGAACTAGGTGAAGCTTTGCAAATTATTGTGCCAGGTTTAAGGCTACCCTTTCTTGGCCATCTGCTTCTAGCCACTGTACAAGAGGATATTGAGCCATATAAGCTGTTAGCCTGACCCTGCTGCTGTTCTAGTGCAATGCCTTTCAGATTTTGTGGTCAATACATGTGACTTCTGGATGCACATGAGCCAAGAGTATTTTCATCAAATGTATTAGAAATATATTATTCCAAATTGGAAAGGAGAAGATGCAACAAGAAGTTACTTTGTCAGTAACACATTAGCTGCACCCACTTTCCCAAAACACCGAACTATGCCTGCAGCCCAGCAAAGAATAACCAACTGCAGAAAGCACTCAGCAGAAATCTGTGGTTTCTCATAGTAAAATAGAAACTTTCCACTTGCAGTTGTTTTTGTCCCAGAGAGCAGTATCTCATAAACTCTCCAGTTTTTTCTATTCCCACCTTTTCAACTGCTGCATAGCGACTGGCCAGTTGCTTCCGTAGGTCTGCAATATGGTGGTCACACTTCTTCATGTCTTTCTTAAAGTTCTCTCTGAAGTTGAGCAGGGGTTTCTCTACCTCACTCTGAAGCTGAAAAAGAAAACACCAAGAAGAAATGGTGATAATGAGGAGCTGGACTGAGAAGAGCTCAGGACATAGTTAACAATACAAATGCTGTAGACACAGGCAGTGTTTTACTGCAACACTTCTTGTGCCCAAGACAACTCAGGGTGATGCTACTGCAAACATCAGCTCCTCACAAGACAAGTTACGTGAATATTAACTGAAGGAAGCAGAAAGGTAGAAAATTTGTCTTCCTCTCCTGTTAAATTGTATCTCTCTTCTTAGACGTAAGATCAAACTTCAGACAATTATCACAGTACTGAGGTGCTCCAATTCTGACCTAACTGATGCAACTTACCTCCCAGAAAGTACAGAAGTAAAACCTGCTAAACCTGACTGCAATAAGGTTACTCAACACATTGAAGTTACACATCTGCATTTCTTGTACAATTTAAACAGATGCGTTAAAGATACATTTTATTTATTCTAAATATAAGGGAGCCTAGCTGACCCCCTCTAAGTAATGGCAAGAAATCACTGTGAAATGGACTCAGGAAGCCTCCCTATGTGACTGCAAGCACTCATCTCTTACAATCAGGGCTTTATAGTCAGTAATACTCAACTCTGAGTCTGTATCCCACTGCTCTTTGACTTCTTGGAAATGCGCTCTGAAGGGATAAAGATATTTCATCTCCCCAGAAGCAACCCACTACTTTTCTCTATTGTCCCTTCAATGCAGATGCTGGGCTCTTTCAACGCAAGTGAGTCCATAATCACCTCACATGGCCCACAGTGTAGCAACATTAAACAGTCCCCGAAACCAAGTATTTTTAGCCTTTCTGCAGTGCTATTTTAATGGAGAAGGAAACTTCCTTCATTCAAGCTCAGTAGAGCATTTTAGTGGGGAGACTGTACAAAGACAGCCAAGGCACCACAGCACATCCTAGAGAAGTTAGTAAAGCTAGGCTTGATAACGCAGGTGGAGAGCAGCACCAAAATGATCTAATATCACCTACAACTACACAAAGTTCAGCTGCAAAGGTAAGAGACAAATTCTTCTTTGTAGGGCCAGGCAATGTCACAACAGACAATGGCCATAAATTGATCTTAGGAAGGTTCAGGTTGAATATCATTTAAGAAAAAGTATCTCAAGAATGGTAGTGAGGCACTGGAACAGGCTGAACACAGACGTTTTGAAATTTCTGTCCTTAGGGATATTCAAGACTTTGCTAGACAAAGATGTAGCTGACTTGATCCACTGTGGGTGACAGGCCAGCTCTCACTGGGAAGCTGGACTAGAAAACTCTAGATGCTATTTTTATGACACTCTCATCAGGATGACCCCAGACAAGCTTACAGAGATCTGTACAACTATGCTGAACCACAAAGTTGTGAAAAAGCTCTCTCTCAATATTGATGTACAAACCTGTATCTGTGCCAGAAGCATTTCCAGTGCTCAATGAAAATAAAAATGGCACAGAGATAAGTTCAGGATAGCTTCCGTGAACTCCAGAGGCAGCATATCACTATTGATAGAGATGCCTGTTTTCAAACAGGCTAAACTCTTTAAGAGCCCTTCGGATTCCCCCATCAATAAATGGATTAACCTGGGTAAACAACCCAAGATGAGTCAATCATCCTCAGTAAGAGGGATGGAAACTTGACTTGTCTGACCTAAGCAGGCATTGTTGTAAAGACCCTCATAAAATTCCCCAGAGCTAGAGACACCAAACAGGAGTACAGTTCAGTGGTAGCTCTCCTTGCCCAACAAAAAGTAAAGACATTTGTTTACCTCATGCATTTTATAATGGGACTGGAAATTTTGAGATCCTTAAAAAAATGGGAAATGCATCACCGAGAGCCTCAAAATGTGAACAAATCACCTTTCTCCATTTTTGTGTGCAGGGAACCACAGAGGCTTTTCAGTGATGGCTGTCATCTTCCTTCTAGCATCATTAATTGTCCTATTTGAACTTCCATCTTGCATAAGCTATCACACAGATTGACTGAGGCTTTTAGGTGTTGCATTATAGTTGACCATATTTATTCTTTTTTGTTACAATATCTAGCTAAAAGACTTTATAAGGCATGCGGTGGATGAAAAACAAAAAAACATAAACTAGTTCCCTAAGATGATGAGAATTAGAGCATTATTGTATATAGACAAAACTGACATCTACCTATCGCTAAATGGGTAAGATGCTACAGAATCACAGAATCACAGAATCGTCTAGGTTGGAAGAGATCTCCAAGATCACCTAGTCCAACCTCTGACCTAATACTAACAAGTCCTTCACTTTAGTGAAGTATCGCTAAGCTCTATATCTAAAGGTCTTTAGACCTCCAGGGATGGTGACTCAACCACTTCCCTGGGCAGCCCATTCCAATGCCTAACGACCCTTTCAGTAAAGAAGTTCTTCCTAATATCCAACCTAAAAAAAAAAAAAAGCAGGACCTGCCTTTCATAAACCCATGCTGACTGGGCCTGATCACCTGGTTGCCCTCTAAGTGCCGCATGATGACACTCAATCTGCTCCATGAGCTTCCCTGGCACTGAGGTCAAACTAACAGGCCTATAGTTCCTGGGGGCTACCCTCGAGCCCTTCTTGTAAATGGGCATCATGTTTGCTAGCCACCAGTCAAGTGGGACCTCCCCTGATACCCAGGACTGCTGATAAATGATGGATAGTGGCTTGGCCAGCTCCTCCGCCAGTTCTCTCAGTACCCTCGGGTGGATCCCATCCAGCCCCATCGACTTGAGTACATCCAAATGCTGTAGCAAGTAGCAAACCATTTCCTCATGGATTGTGAGGGCCACATTCTGCTCCCCATCCCCTTCCACCAGCTCAGGGTACTGGGTATCCAGAGAACAACTGGTTTTACCGCTAAAGACTGAGGCAAAGAAGGTGTTAAGCACCTCAGCCTTTTCCTCATCTCTTGTAACTAAGTTTCCTCCTGCATCCAGTAAAGGATGGAGATTCTCCTTAGTCCTCCTTTTTGTGTTGATGTATTTATAAAAACATTTTTTGTTATCTTTAACGGCAGTAGCCAGATTGAGCTCCAGATGAGCTTTGGCCTTTCTAATTTTGTCCCCGCACAGCCTTGCAACATCCTTATAGTCCTCCTGAGTGGCCCACCCTCTTTTCCAAAGATTATAAGCCCTCTTTTTTCTCCTAAGATCAAGCAACAACTTTTTGTTCAGCCAGGCTGGTCTTCTTCCGTGCCGGCTCGTCTTTGGGCACGTGGGGACAGACCGCTCCTGAGCCATTAAGATTTCCTTCTTGAAGAGTGCCCAGCCTTCCTGGACTCCTCTGCCCTTCAGAACCACCTCCCAAGGGACTCTGCCAACTAGTGTTCTGAACAGCTCAAAGTCAGTCCTCCAGAAGTCCAAGACAGCAGTTTTACTGATCCCCTTCCTGACTTTGCCTAGAATAGAGAACTCTACCATTTCGTGGTCACTCTGCCCAAGACAGTTCACGACCACCACATCTCCCACCAGTCTTTCTCTGTTTGTGAACAGAAGGTCTAGCAGGGCACCTACCCTGGTAGGCTCACTAACCAGCTGCATCAGGAAGCTGTCTTCCACGCTCTTCAGAAACCTCCTGGACTGCTTTCTCTGGGCTGTGTTGTGCTTCCAGTACATGTCTGGGAAGTTGAAGTCCCCTATGAGAACAAGTGCTGACGGCTGCCTGTAGAACTCCTCATCTGTCTCCTCATCCTGGTTTGGCAGTCTATAACAGACCCCCACCAGGATGCTTCCCTTGTTGGCCTTCCCATTGATCCTAACCCATAGGGACTCAATCTTACCATTCCAGCCTCAAGTTCCACAACATCAAAACACTCTCTAATATAGAGAGCCACACCACCACCCCTTCCATGCTGCCTGTCCCTTCTGAAGAGCCTAAAGCCAGAGATTGCAGCACTCCAGTCATGAGAGTGGTCCCACCATGTTTCCATGATGGCAACCAATTCATAGCCTACCTGCTGCATAACGGCTTCCAGCTCCTCATGTTTGTTACCCATACAGCGTGCATTAGTGTAGATGCACTTCAGTTGGGCCACTGCCTTCTCCCCCGGCCTTGCAATTACTCCTCCTGGCACACCTCCAACAAGCCTTATTTCAGCCCCATCCCGCTTCTTACCTAGTTTAAAGCCCTCTCAATGAGCCCTGCCAGCTCCTGGGCCAAGATCCGTTTTCCCTTAGAGATAGGTGGGACCCGTCTGCAGCCGTCAGGCCAGGTGCCAAGTAAAGCGCCCCATGGTGGGCTTTCTGTGTCATCTCTGTACCCCTCCCTGCCACTGTAGGGATGGATGAAAACATCACCTGTACTCCCGCTCCATCCACTAACCATTCCAGTCCCCTAAAGTCCCGCTTGATAGCCTTCAGGCTTCTCTCTTAAGTATTATCACTGACAGCCTGAACTATCAAAGGAGGAGAGTAATAAAAGTAGCAAACCAGTCTGGGAAGCTTTCTGGCAACATCCCTGACCTTGGCCCCAGGAAGGCAGCAGACTTCCCTACAGGTAGGGTCAGGCCGACAAATAGGGCCCTTCCGTTCCCCTGAGAAGGGAGTCGCCTACAACGATTACCCTTCTGTCTTTCTTGGTGGAGGCAGTCTTCAGGCATGGAGTCAACTTCCTCGCCCTAGGCATCCTCCTGGGTAGACTTTCTACCTCACCCACTGATCTCTCAAGCTTCAATCTGTCTACGAAGAACTTGAAATCTCAAAATGTTTGCTAAAAGAAGTTATCAGGTATATGGCAGAGACCTTATATCTCTGCACCAATATGGGAGAGACTTAAGCAGAAACATGCACACACCACCCAGGGTACACTTCTTCCCATTGGAAATCAATTCAGTAGGCCAACAGGGAGCAAAAAGTATTTCACTAATGACAATCTTGAAGTAGAAGTTTGAAGCAGAGCAGTGGATTACCAAGGCAGCAGCTGGTTGCCTAAGTAACATCTGCATAATCGCTTACAAACACTGCAAAGCTATAATTTTCCTCCAGAACATGGCTGTTGTGCTTAGATATCTGCATCTATATTGAACATGATCACCCACAGAGGTTAACATAATGTAACAGGATGCAAGAATATGTCAAATGGTAGGAAAAAATAAAATAATAAAAAAAAAAACAGATGAAATACAGTAATTTGTACAAGAAATCTCCCTGAGCATAATTTGAAATAAGATCTAAAAATAAAACTAAGTTTAAATTCTCATCGCAGTTTTCAGAAACACTAATAACATGAAGTCAGAATCCCGGTTCTCTTCCTTGCAGACAGGTGCAATTTCTTTTAATGAAAAACTAAGGCTAGAAGTCTTTTAGCTTACTTATCAGGTGGATTAAATGAGCTATGATTTTGGCAGGAAAAAACAAACAGTTTCAAAAAGCTCATTCACCAGCTTTTTAGTTCTTAAGAATTTGTACTATATGCTTTAAGTATTTTCCCTACAATAGTTATGTGGGAAAGGAATTCGCAGGTGGCTTTGCGCTGTTTCCCACGTCCTTGTATTAGAGATAATGAGGAAACAAGCTAGAGACAAGTGCATGGAGAAGCTAGACCAATTATAAGTTGTTATCGGCGCGTGCTGTAGTTAGTTGCCTATACATACTCTGTGAGAACATGCAATAAAGGAGGACGATTATACTCGCATCGAGGTTGCATCGTTACTCTGGGACCGTCTCCCTTTCCGACAGAGGTACACCCACTGAAGGGGACACACAGATCAATTACAGGGCAAAGATTTTTGCAAAATGTAGAACTAATTATTTACCTTAGAAGAAAACTTGAGATGAACCTCTGCTTCATCAGCAAGACTCTTCTTTAGCTGAGCCCAAGCCTCTCCCAGCGTGCTGAAAAAAATCACAGTGCAACAATGATCAGTGTCCTGTTTTCTGTGTATCCTCCCAGCAAGACTAATCACACAGCTTCATATGACATACCAAAGCTTTGTAGCATATCATGCTCTGCAAAATCAAGGAAAAGTAAAAGCAAAAATCTGCGAAGATAATGATGTCTGTCACCAAGGAAGAATTGTATTTGGACTTTATGTGGAAGATCTCTGAAAACACTGTTCATAATGAGTTACAGAGATGCCAGTCTCTTTAAGCAGGATACTCCACTATCTTATCCTTGCTATCCTATACTGTCTTATCCAAGATTTCTCTTTTTTAATACTTAACATAGAATCATAGAATCATTAAGGTTGGAAAAGACCTAAAATCTTCACTAATGCAGTTTTTCCATCACCTCTTCTGTTTTATATCTTAGATTTGATTAATTGGATATATTACTTCTCTGTGGAGAAGTATTTGAAAGCTATTGGGTCTCTCTCCACACCTTCTTTTTCCTTCAGACAAGTTATTTTCCAGATAATGGTCCTCTAGACCATCTGCAGCAGCCTAGATTCCTCTTAATGTGTCATAACAAAAGATACACTGACTTCTAGCAGAGGTCTTCCGGTTGCTAAATTGGTAATAGAATATTTTCTATCAGACACTCTTTCTTTTGCATATCTCAGTATGATTGCTTTTTCAGACAACAGCATGAAGTTGTTGATGAATAAGCTTGTGATTCACTATAACCAGATCCTTCTCCCACGAATTGTTATGTAACTGTATCTTTCACATCATGTGAAAGTATAAAAACTTGGTACTTTGTCCTTACTGAAATGCATCTCAATTTCTCTCAGTTAATTTCTCTAGTTTTTCAAAATTACTCTGAACTGCAATCTTTTCTTCAAATTTTATGTTGTCCCTCGTAGCTTTGTCTCATCATCCCTGATGTCAATAAACCCATTCTTTCTTCTCTGATAGGTCATTAATGAAAATATGAAAAAAATAATCTGGGCATGGGACAAACCTTGTGGACTGTCACTCCACAGCTACTTTGTTTGTAAGTAGCGAGTAGGATTTCATACCTAGGTTTGCACCTCAGCCTTTATTTAGCCCACATTTTTCTTGCCTGCCTACAAGAATCTCCCATTGTCAAAAGCTACGCTAAATTAAGAGCTTTGATGCTGACTCCTCCTTCCACATGGCCTGTTATTCTGTCACTGCAGGGACTTAGGTTGCTTTGGCACAGTTTCTTCTGTATACAACCAAAATCATTGCTCAACATTTTGTTTTCCATTAAGTGCCTCTAGAAAGCGTGACTGCTTATTCAATCATTTTCTTGAGGTTATATAAAGCCAACTGATCTACAATCTCCCATCTCCTCTCCATCCCATAAACCTCTTTCCAGAGACAGTCATATTTGCCCCTTCTTGGCAGCCTAAAAAATTATTTCATGAGCATTTCAACTTAATGATCCGTAATCTCTGTCATTGTTCCTTTGAGTCAAGCATGGTGTCCATTGCAGCTGAACACTCTGAGAATGCTTCACTTATCTAAGTGCTCCCAACTCTTCTCCTTCCCTAGTTAAACCCCAAAGTCCCCTCCCATTGTTTATTTGTTACTGCTATTAGGTATTTGAGCTGCATGGTGGTAGTTGATGTATTAAAATAAGGCATTTCAGCATACTAAGCAAGCATCTTCTGTATCTCTTAACCAATTACAATGAGTTAAATGACTGTGGATTTTATTCCTTTATGTGCCTATGCAACAGCACTATACTCACAGCAGCTTGACCAGAATGATCACACCAACACAGATTAACCCTACTCCTCACCCTCATGTCCTATTCACATAAACGATGGTGGGTGCTATTACCACCAGAGGAGGGTAGAGGATCCTGGAATAGAGCCCATATTTTAAGTTAATTCCATAGATGGCTGGACAGCAAAGGTAAAAAATGTTCTGTGGAGTATTATAGCAGCAGAAACTGTTGTGTTCACACAGCAGTTAATGAAGTCCCCGACTCACATCTTTTCAAGAATGACAGGGAGACCCTGGTAAATGTGTATTTTAAGAATGCTGTGTTTAAGTCCCATGTTTGATTCCTTCAAGTCTTCTTGTTTGCTGGTATTCCTCCCTCACTTTTTTAAATGGAAATCTTCCTCTTTCTGGGTCTCACCAATTCCCAGGATCTTCTCACTAGCCTCTTTCTGGACCTAACCATGATGGCCAGCACAGCACCAGGAGGAGAAATTCCAGGAGGACTTGTTTCCATTCCCTCATCTTGCCACCCTTCCAGGCATAGCACCACCAAGCAGTGTTCCTGGCTCCCTGTACATCTAAAGGGAGCTCTGAGCACTGCCAGGGGTGCTCTGCTCCTCATCCCCTTCAATTCCCTACTTTAACATTTTTAAGCTTCAGTTCTCATTCCCTCTCTCTTTTCATCTCCTGTCTCCTGCTTCTTCTTCCCCTTCTCCTGCTTTCTCAGGCCTTCCACCTCTCTCCTGTTGAGGGTAGTAGGTAGTACGAGGAGGATGTGGAAGAAAGCAGTTTTAGCTTTGTTAGGAGCCGGTTGACACCTGCCCCTAAAAGAGAAAGAACAGAAACCATGGTCAGTGGAGATGTTTAAATGAGTACCACCCTGGCTGGCCTCTTTTCTTTTTTGTCCTTGGCTACTGGAAGCAAAGCAAACACGCCATGAAGCCTCACTCCCAGAAGAAACACACTGTGTCTGAACTAGGGTGAGCATAGTTATTTCCAGCCTTGGCTTTCAGTACTTAGAGGGCTTATATTGGAATAGACACAGCTAACTATTATAATCCTTCAGGAGTACTATATTTTTTTTCAGTATTACCAAAGGATTGCAATCCAGCCAAAGTGCATTGTCTATTATCTTCTCAATAACTTCCAAAGTTATACTATGGTTTGTTTGGCAGCCTTTGTTAGTGAAAGAAGCACTGGTGCCAGAGACATCCCACTGTATTCCTCACCAAGGCCTCTTTGGTCCTTCCCTTTTCTGCAGTGAACATCCTTTCAGCAGTATATATATATATTACATATATTCCTCCATATTCAAATTAATTTAGCATGTATATATGCTAATCCCTAGAGGAACTACTGCTGGTTTAAACAAGTATAACATTAAACACAGCAGTGGAAATGCTAGGTTCTATATAGGTATTCCTAAAAATTTACCATGAATATCTTCAAAAGAAAAATACTCCAAAGCAATTGTGTCTTCCCCAACATACACAGGATGCTAAGCTAGATAAACCTATACTGAATAGGAGAGCTCAGGAAAAATGCATGTACCTGCGTGGGAGGAATTACTTACGTTAGAAATTCTTGTCTTCTACAAAAGTTACAGAGACAAACTTACCCTTCTTCCTGAGCAGCCAAGGAATTCTGAGACAGTTTGGACAGATTTTTAGCATATTCCTCCTCAATCTTTATCCTACACAGATAGAGAGAAAATACAAAGACAGCAGTAAGCAAGCATTAATGCAGAAAACCACATACATAATTTAAGGAAAATCTCAGCATTTCAAGGAATCTTTTAACAATTTTCCTTGCAGTCTTCAGCACTAGTCTCAGGATCCCTCTCTCCCCCTTTCATATGCTAAAAATACAGCAGCAAGAGCATGGATATATGCAGGACAGCATACATGATAAAAAAAGAAAAATCTACAGTTCTGGAGTGCAAATAACAAGGATGAAGTGTTTCCACTGTATAACACGGACGGTCTACAAAACTGGGCTCACTTGCAAAGCATGTGTTTCAGTGTGCTGCTAAACATGAGGTTACACATCACTGAAGCAAAGATTAGGGAATGCAGCTACACAGAAAAATTTTATGTGAGCAATGCCACATCACTGATAATCAGGCTAGAATCAACCACTGGAGGCTCGCCTCCCACAAGAATAAAGATGTGACCTAGGGAGAGTAAGGATGAACAAATGTTTAGAAATTCACCAGCAAAAAGGATAGAGATCAACTCTACCTGATTAAAGAGGAGGAAACCAAGTGGAGACATGGCATCAAGTATTAAGCACATAAATGGCTATTCCATGTTCCCCATGGTCCCTGAATCTGGGGTGCTAGACTGCACCTTCCCTAAGAACACAGAATGTTTCCTTCTCCCTGTTTCAGATGACAAAGCTGGTGAAGACGTGGCAGAGGCTTCTGCATACCACGTGCAGGATTGCAGCCCCTGCCCTTCAACTATCCCAACTGTAGCTGCAGCAGGATCCTGGTCCTTCTCTGCATTCACTCAGCATCATCATTCCAGTAAGAGGAGCTGAGCTTGCCAGCAGTGGGAGTGACAAAGACAGTAGCTGTTGGCACAGGCACATGACTGCTATGGGATTGGCTGCAGGGAGAAGAATGAGAGTAGCCGTTGAGTGAGGTAATGGGGGTAAATGCTTACTACACAGCAGGGAAGGAAAGAACAGCCACAGTTCAGTGATGATGTGCATCTTGCTTGAAACCCAACTCAAGCTCCCTTGACATTTTTACTGAGTCAAACATTTGCAAGGTTCTCCTAACTAGTGAGAACTACTTTGCTGATTTTCAAACAAGTTTGCTCTTGTTTGCTCTTGTCTTGGGAATGACAGTGAGCATTGTGGCAACCAATCAGGAGCAGTTCCTGATTCTGTGCTGAGCTACAAATAGGCAGAGGAAAAGGGAGACAGAAGTTGGGATATTTTTGGCATACCATTCTGCAGTAGCTAGTCGAACAAACACTGCTACGTGTAATACATTCAAGACAAGAAGGGTCCCTCTGGCCAGCTGTGTCTGATATTCTGGGATGATGAAAATATGGTCTGAATGTCACCCCAAGATGCAGCTGGCTGAGGCCCAAGCTATTTACCCGCTCTCTGCAGCATTACAGCACAGCACAGCTACAGACCTCACCCAGCACATTGAGTCTTTTACTCCTCATCCTGTGAGAACAAAACCAGCCAGAAGCTCAAGGCCAAATCTACAAGAACATGACTCAGAAATTGCCTGTCACTCAGAGGTATCAGTTCATGGTCTCTGTCAATGACTGACTGCCCAAATCTTGGTCAACATGGGCCTTTGGTCTGTCTGAAGAACTCACAGAACAAGTCAGGTTTACCAGCAGCAACACACTAACCAAGCCTCAACACTGCTTGCCTCCCCTCGCCCATGTGACTATCTGCCAGTACTTTTCTCACATTCATTTAGAACACCTCACAGAAGAAAACATTCCTTTGAAAAACAAACAAGCAAACAAACAAACAAAATCCACTAATTTTGCATCAAAACATAGAATGGTTTAGGTCGTAAGGGACCTTAAAGATCATCAAGTTCCAAACCTAGCAGCCACGGCCAGGGACACCTTCCACTACACCAGGTTGCTTGAAGCCCCATCCAGCCTGGCCTTACATACTTCCATGGATGTGGCATCCACAGATTCTCTGGGCAACCTGTTACAGTACCTCACCACCTTCATTGTGAAAAATTTCTTCCTAATATCTAATCTAAATCTACCCTCTTTTAGTTTAAAGACATTACTCGTTCTCCTGTATCACTACACTCCCTGGTAAGAAGTCCTTCTCCAGCTTTCTGGTACTACCTTTTAGGTACTGAAAGAACCCCTGTGCATGACCTTGTTTCCAAGCTGGTTGATCCCCAAGCCTGGTCCCCAGCTTCCCTGTTCCAGCCTGCAGCTCTCCCTCACCCCACCCCACCAATGCTGCTTCCTGCATCTGTTGTACCAACACCAAGAAATACAGTTGCAATGTGCCAGAGAAAAGCTACAAGAGATGAAGGGCATCTAGCTCCCTGCAAAAGCGTGCACTTTCTAAGATACTGCCTGTGGAGCGCGGAAGGGGCAAGAGCCCATTACTAAGGGAAGCAAAAGCCTCCAGAAGTCCCATCAATCTCACTCTGGGGCAAAGGGGGAAACACCTTCTGAACAACCTCCAGGGAATTACTTAGTACTGACACATGAGCATGAGAAATCCTCAACAAGCACATAAACTACCGGAAGTGTAGATTACTTAATATTCCTTCCAAGCACAACCAACATTTCATTTATAGGGAAAAAAAAAAAAAAAAAAGTGTAACTGTGTGGCTAAACTAAATGAAGGACTGAAGTCTCAGGGCATTAACAAATTTGTCGTTTGGCACTACTAAGAAGACAGGCTGCCTTGAAGGAACAAGTTGTTGGAGTTCTTCAAATTACAGTAAAAACGTTATTGTTCAACAACCCCAGACAAAAACGACCCTCAGCCTGGTGTCCCTTCACCTTTTGTGGCAAAAACACATTGAGCACCTTAGCTTCAGTGACAGACAAAAACAGGACGAAAGTATATCTCAAAAAGGGAAAAAATGCTTCCTGAACTTGGCCAAAATGCCTACCTTCCAAACACTGTGTTGTGATTACTGTGAAACACCAACACAACAGATATACAGGGAGTCCTGAACACCGTGATCCTATCTCTGGAAAGTCCCAGGGTTGTTATGAAATTATTCCAGCTTCACACAAGAAAAAATAAAGTTTCTTGTTTCTACGAACTTGTTCAAAAACTTTCTGAATTTCACTCCTGTGTAGTCAGAAGCATCACAGCTTCTAAGTGCATTTTGATCCATATTGTCTTAACTTTATTATTTCCAGTTGAGTGTTTTTTGTTTTTTTCTAAGTACATTGTGTGCTCACACACACATTGTAGGAGTTCCAGACATTCTATCCTATAGTGGATGAAGAAAACCTAGAGAGCTATGAAAGGAGGCAAAGATGATCTGATGAGACTACCGTAAGAAAAAAAATAAATGCATTATGACAACATGGAGAACACACAGAAGAGGTGGTAAGAGGATACCTGACAGACATTTAAACAACTGTCAGTTGTGCGAAGAAAGTGACTATGAGTCTTTTTACCCTATTTCTCAAGATTGTGAGGCAACAATCAGACAACAGACATCAGACAACAGAATTTCTTTCTTGCATATAAATGCATTGCAAAAGTCTTTGGGGTATAAAACGTTGCCACGGTCAAAAACAAGACTCAAAAGGATTGGACAAACAGTGGAAGATAGGTTTACAAATACCTGCTGAACAAGGCAGACCTGATGTAATCTCTGGCTGTGGAAATTCCCAAACTTTTGGTTATCAGAAGTTGGAAGGACAAAGACTCTGATTTTCTTTTCCTGCTAAGCAGTGAGTACATGCACATAGTAAAGTCTATGGACTATGCAAACCTTTATCATACTCAATACAGACATTAGCCTGCTTGTGTTTCTTTTCATGTGGCTAAATAATCTGCTATGTATTTTTACACTTTCTAAACACAACTCAGCTCAAAAAGTGTCAGTAGACAAAAACTGAAGACAATGTATTCCTTTGTTAATAAAAGTCCCTTCCCTTCCTATACCCTGAGAGAATAATGCTATTCAGGGGAATCTGCAAGTCTTCTTGGCTGTTTTGTACTGCTTACTTGAATGTAAATGTTGGATCACAATTTCACTTCCAATTTAAAGAATTCTTTCTTTCTTTCACACACAAACACTTGATCTTTCGGTTCAGCCAATTTCCTAATTATTTTCCTCCTTTTCTTGAGGTCTGTCTTATTTATTTTCAAAGTATTATAACCCTACCATTGCCTACCTTGTAACTCAACACGAACTGAAAGAAAAGCATTATTGCTCAGTCTAAGACTGGTATTTACAAGAGTAGCTCCTCTAAAAGCATCTACTTGATAAACTAAGTTTCAGTTCATATTGCCAGTTGTTGGTTATTTGGTAAAGAAATCTGATTAATGTCTGCTAGTACCTATGTGTTACTGCCACTTACTCTCCTGTCCAGAAATATTTAGTATAAATGGAAATTACAGTATTATTTCTTCCATAATTAAAACTATATATATCGTTACCTTATTTAAGTCAAACCTTGGACTTCTAAGAAATCTTCACTATTCCTGCCTTTATTTCCTTCTTCTCCCTTCTAACCCCTCTTCTATCTCTTCCCATGCTTTCAGTCACTCTAGTTCCCCAATACTACTTCACTATGTGCCTGCTACTGCTATTTATGTCCCGTTACATGACCCGCTACTAGGATTTCCAATTCTTCCATTATTTACCTAGTTTCTGTCCCTCCTCAAAGTGTGTGTCATGCTGCAAAATTATGTAAAACTGTCTAATGCCAGCTCCATATTTAAAGATATTTTTATTACCTGTCTGAGCTTCAACTACAGAAAGCTGTTTTTACAGATGCAGTTTTCTGAACATGAGAGCTTCTAGTTAATCATTTTGAAATGAAATCCTCCTCCTTTTCCATAGAGCGATCCTGAATAATTTCTTCGAAACTGTAGAAAAATGCATTCATATTTTTATAATTCCTCTCTAAATCCTCTCCAAACTCAATACTGAACCTTCTTTGTTTTCAGCATACAGTGAATCTTTTCTATATTTTCTTCCATAACATGCCTGTTTCTTCCTATAGTAGCAACAAAAACATTCTTCCTTCCAGCATCAGAACTGGTCTCTCCTTACTCTAGCCCAGTCTAGCTGCATTTCATGCCAACTCTCCCTCCCATTGGAATACTCCTTTCATTTGTTTCTGTCAAATTTCATTATATATTTCTTTCTTCAGAGCACCTTTTCTCCAATATTCCCTGTCCATTCCTATAATGATTCTGCTTGCTTTTTTTTTTTTCATCTTCTAGCTTTGCAAGTCTATTTTCCTTTGCCAGCTGATCCTTCCTTCTATCTGCTTCCACTGCTCACATTTTTTTGAGGGATTATACAGGCAACTGTCTTACAAAGACATTAGGAACCAAGCATGGATTCTGGGCACTCTGCACCTCATATATCAGACTGTCTTTATCGCCTGTGCTATACTTTGTATAGCCGCCACACTATTACTAAAAAAAGCCTTTTTTTTTTTTTTTTTTTTGCCTATTATTAAAAAAGGCTGAGAGGAAGGAAGAAAAACCTAAAATGAAACCAACTATCTACAGGTTCCACCCAATCAAACTGACCCACAAAATCCAATGTGGATGTGTTTCTTGCCTTGTTCATTGCTTCCACCACTATTTACATCAGCACAACCATGCTGTGACTGCAGCAGTAGAGCAGGAAGACCATACCAGCTCAGCAGTAAGCACCAGTGGAGAATCAATAGCTGAGGACAGCTGCCCCTTCAACTGTTGCAACTGCCTCCAAGACAGAACAACGATTAACGTGCTCCGCCTTTCTCTTGGGATTCAGCATCATTTCTTCCCTGTGGGCAGAATCATCTCCCTTGATCTGCTGGCTATGCTGCTTTTGATGTAGCCCAGGATATGGCTGGCTTTCTGGGCTGCAAGAGCATGTTGCCAGCTCACACTGAACTTCTCATCCACCAACAGTCCCAGATTCTTCTCCTCAGGGCTGCTCCCAGTCCATTCTCCACCCACCCTTTATTTGTACTTGGAATTGCACCAACCCAGGTGCAGGATCTTTCTCTTGGCCTTGTTGAACTGCATGAAGTTCGTGTAGGCCCAACTCTCAAGCTTGTCCAGGTCCTTCTGGAGGGCAACCTTTGCCTCTAGCATGTTGACTGTACCACACAGATTGGTGTCATCGGCAAACATGCTGAGGGTGCACTTAATCTCATTGGTTATGTCACCTACGAAGATGTTAAACAGTGCCCAGTACTGACCCCTGAGGAACACCACTCATCACTGGTGCTTCTCTATTTTTTAGACAAAATATTTTATTTCTAAATATTACCTCTACTCTGTTTTTCCCATATTCTGGTTTTCTTTCAACTCTGCAGCTTTAATTTTCTTGGTTCCCTCCATCTAAATGGAAGCACTATATGCAGCATGACTGAGACAACTGAGACACAAGTGAGAGCTGGTGAAGAAGTTTCTTCAGTAAAGAAGTTTTTCCTAATATCCAACCTAAACCTCCCCTGGCACAACTTTAGCCCATTCCCCCTCGTCCTACCCCCAGGCACATGGGAGAACAGACCAATCCCCACCTTGCTACAGCCTCCTTTAAGGTACCTATAGAGAGCGATAAGGTTGCCCTGAGCCTCCTCTTCTACAGGCTAAGCAACCCCAGCTCCCTCAGCCACTCCTCATCAGACTTGTTCTCCAGACCCCTCACCAGCTTTGTTGCCCTTCTCTGGACTCGCTCGAGCACCTCAATGTCCTTCTTGTAGTGAGGGGCCCAAAACTGAACACAGCACTCAAGGTGCGGCCTCACCAAAGCCAAGTACAGGGGGACAATCACATCCCTAGTCCTGCTGGCCACACTGTTTCTGATACAAGCCAGGATGCTGTTGGCCTTCTTGGCCACCTGAGCACACTGCAGGCTCATATTTAGCCGACTATCAACCAATACCCTCAGGTCCTTCTCTGCCAGGCAGCCTTCTAACCACTCATCTCCCAGCCTGTAGTGCTGCTTGGGGTTGTTGTGCCACAAGTGCAGGACCTGGCACTTGGCCTTGTTGAACTTCATACCGTTGGCCTCAGCCCATAAATGCGTTGGTAAACATTAGAGAAGTGTTTTATGTGCTTTATGTATTGGTAGTGTAACTTTTACAGTTTTACCAGTTTAAGCTCTGTGATTGATGTATATAAAGAATATCCACATTAGGAAAAAGAATATTGCCAGAAATAGTCAATTTGATAGCAAAATGCTAATTACCTTTCTCGAACAAACTCTGCCATTTCTTTCTGTGTTTGTTTCCCTTTAAGTTGTTTTTGAAGAAGAATTTCAAATCCCGACACTGTATTGTTCCCTTGTGAATCCTTCTTATCAGCCTGGAAGGAAAAGGAAGTTCAAACAAAAGATATGGGGATCAAAAGCACAGACACACAGTTCCCAGTGGCAGTCTGATTTCTCTCTGAGGAGTATGAGCACACAGCAGTAGTGTCTGAAGAGCCTTTTGCAGAAAAGACCTCCTGTAACAAAAACTCTCCTGGGCTGACTCTGGCAAGCATAAGCCCTGACAGCTCAACACCCTGCAAATTAAAAATGGGTTCTGGAGCCAGTACAAGGGAACTGACACAGGAAAGGGGACGACTCTACTGCCCAATTTGTAATGCAGTCTTAAGTTACCAATAATAGACTGTAAAATTCTATGTCGATTTGCACTCAAAACACACAAAAAAAGCAACACCGAGTCTGCACAGATTTGCTGTAAAGCAAGGCAAAACACTAACTTGTTCAATAGCTTACCACAGTCTATCCCATCTTTCATTTTTTTTTTATTTTTTATTTTTTCCTACATGGCCCTTTTAATTCCTTGCTCCACCAACTTCAGCACTGCTGCAAAGACTAACTGTCTCCTATCTCCGTTTTTCCATATTTCAGAATTTCATTTCCACCCTCTTCTAACAGACCCCCAGAACACTTCTGTAAGGATTACATTTTTTGCTCCAATACCTTTGGGCACTGTATATTTGCACCAAGGAAAAAGCCACATTAATCAAAGTATGAGACTTCAGGATGTATGGCCACAACACCAGGCACTGGGCAACAAACAGAGTGTTGTAAGCCTGAGACTGGAGGAGTGGAGTAGACTGAAGGAAGGCAAGTCATGGCCAGATCATGAATCACAAGGCTGATTGAAAAGAAAGACTTGGGAGCAGATTTATGGGAGGATAAAGAAGAAAAGCAACTTTCACTCGAGTTCCACTGAGGGCAGGATTTGAACTAAATCAAGCAACAAAGCAGTTATCAAACTTAAATGGAAAGAACCAAGCAGGGTGGTGTCTTCTGAAAGACACACAAAAAATAAGCTTATAAGCCATTTCTAACTTTGTTGCTTATTGGGATCAGAAGACTGGAAGAAACTGAAGAAGCACTTAATGATTTGGTTACGTGACCATTTGTAAAGCATGCTAGTGTATTTGAGCAAGTTACTGCCATTAGTCATAATCTGCTGTGCATACCTCACACAACACTGAGCACTTACAAGGGGAATGTCGCTGCAGTTATAACTACATTGTTTTAAAATTGAAACTCATTTTTTTAAACAATGGAAACACTACAGTAACTGGTAACTGAGAACACATGCAAAATTCATAAAAAAGTTCATGAACTGGCTCTTACCTAACATGGGGACAGCTTCTGGTCTCTTCTCACAGAGGCTGGCCCTGCATCCCCCCTCCCCTCGCCCGCTACCAAAACCTTGGCACATACACCCAACACATCTCATCCTTTATAAAACTAATTTATCATCTGGCCTCCACAACATCCTGTTAGAGGGAGCTTCAAAATTTTGCATAAGATTTGTAAATGGGATACCTCTAGCCTCCATGTGCATTCATAGCTGTTGTGCTCTGAAAACAATGAAATAATGTTCCATGTCCGTCATCCCCCCTCCTGCTGCACAGCTCTTTTGGCTGAGGTATTTTGAGATGTGTAGGTTTGTCGTACATACTACCCATTTCCCGACCAAAATGATCACCAGACAGCTCATGCTGACTTTTTGGACACTCTTCAAATAACTGTTCACATGCCTGAGCCTGGTTAGATGGCTTCCATGTTATCTTCACTGGCTTCTTCAGTCTCCCTTGCACTGTCCTAGCTTGCTGCAGTTCAGCCCAAATTCTCCTTCACGTTGTACCACAAATCAAGCTATTTGTTCCACTTTTTCTGAAGCTCAAGAATTACAAAATGGCATGTGGATGGCTGCCCACTTACCCAGAAATAATCACAGTAGCTCCACTCGGAAGGTTTCAGCAACTGCTGCTCTGGCATTACATCAGGGTGGGGGAAAGTCACACAGTTTATCTGTAAGAAAGGAAAGCAGAAGAGAGATAGAAGGTAGTAAAATTTAGCTGGTGATGAGAAATATGCAGATGAAAAATTATATACATGCACAACAATCAAAAAAACTACACTGAACGTGTCAGTGAAGAAAAATTGGTTGTTGCATGGAAACAGCAGCTAAGTATTCCCAGAAAGCTCCTGTGAGCAAGCAATAGCGTTGGCTCAAAGGACAAACTACTTGTTTCATAAGAGGAAAACCTGCCTGATTCAGAAGTGCCATACACAAGGTTCTCCTAGATCTCTTACAAAGCTGTGGAAAAAATACCTGATGTGAAACACCCTGAGCATGCTCTGAACGCAAGAAATAATATAAACAATGAAGAGTACTGAAGGCACTGTTACTGGCATAGCATAGTATCATAAAATTATTAAGGTTGGTAAAAACCTCCAAGATCATCTTATCCAACCATCTCCCTACCACCAATATCAGCCACAAAATCACATCCCTAAGTACCATGTCCAACCGTTCCTTAAACACCTCCACGGACAGTGACTCCACCACATCCCTGGTGGAATCTCATCAGCAATTTTGGTTATGTTAGTTTCTTACAGGATTACAAAAAAAAAGTGTTATTTTTTCAGCACACAGCCCTTTAATCTGTATTAGAAACCTTTACAGATAAAAGTGGTGCTCCTAGAGAAAGGAATAGAAACTTTTTAAATCAGTTAAGCTTCAGTGCATAGAAGCGCACAGCAATTTTTGAGATGGAACCCATCATGCAGACATTAAACAAAGGCACAAAAATGTAAAAGTGCTCATTAAGTTATCACAGCAGAAAATGTAGCCTGATAAAAGCACAGTGTAAGTGAAGAAAGTGACAGATAGGGCAGAACATGCTGCAGCAAACTCTGGACGCAACTAAGCCCTTTTCAAGTGAAGCACCAGCAAGAGTTGGGTCTCACTCATAATGCTTCTGTAAAACTCCTGCTGGGTCCTCTTACTGTACCATCAGGTTCACTGGACACTAAGGGTACTTGTATATTAATCAAAGAATCAACCAAAATTAGGGATGGAAAAGTATCACAGATATAACTGTTGTTTGCTGTTTGTTTTTGTTTTTTGTTTTTTTGGAGGGGAGTGGGGGGTAGGGAATTACTTAATATTCAAAGGAAAACCAAGAAAGGACTTTGGGCAGGGCTAGCACAGCTGCACAGGCAGACCTAAACCTAATGCTTATAGGTCGTGAATCTGCCTTTGGACTTTTCAAAGGGGATCAAAAAGGACACTACACCCTTTTATGAAGAGCTGACTAGTATAAACCCACCATACCATACCAATGCAGCAATGCCTTTAGCTGATACAGAACTGTTCCTGCAAATCCACATTGACTCTGCCACTGTTTGCCTGCACCAAAGTTTCAGTGGCTGTCCTTTCTCCATCTTTCTCCAACCTCCTTCTTCAGAAAGGTCACTCATTCTTTACAGAGCATGCTAATTCTTATTTCAAAGCAGGCTCAGGACCCAGGCCACATGTTACCAACATCCATCTACTCTGGACAATAGGAGCAGGTGAAAACACTCAGTTCCTTCACACTCCTCCATCCAAAGTGTCACAGATCCTAAAACTCTGGCTCAGTTCAGAGCAAATGGTGCAGTGAAAGGCACCTGCATTATCCCATGCTGATCTCTGTCACCACATAGCCTCCAGCACTAAGCCTACCTCTGAGGAATGTTTTACTGAGTAAACCTTCTGCCTCAGCTAACATTTTCCTGTTCCTTGTCAGCTCAGTCATCTTAAGACAGCACTGCAAGCCTATCTTGTCCTGTTTTTTTGGTTAGGTAGGTTGAGTTACTTTCCCTTCTCCACTCAGGGACCAGTTCTAAAAGCCTGCAAGCGGAGTCCACCATCACCTGGAAATAGCCCAGCCACAGAGAGGAGCCCACGACCCTCCCTCCTCTGTGTGTGGCCAGCCCAAGCAGAGGTTTGCTGAGAAGATCGTGGGCACTGGAAAGTTTAGGTGCAATGGGCTGCCTGCGTACACTAGTTCAACACCCTGCAAGCAACTCTCACCCCATCAGGAAGTTTCAGACAGATCAGTACAAATGTCTTTAAAATAACAGCCAAAGACCCTAAGCAAATCACTAGTTTCAGACAGTGTCTAACAAGCACCAACTTGGATCAGTACCAAGAAGACACACAACGACAACATACTTCGCAGACAACAATAAGCCTCTACTTGACTTCACAGATTGCCAAATTCCATACTAAAGCTAATCACAGACTGCTCTTGTACCTTAGCATACCTCCCTGCTGACCACTTCTTGAATAGCACGATACATCATATTTTTGCCTTAAAATATAAAATGACCTCAAAACCTACACACAACTGCCCTCTCTTATAAGGGTGAACTGCTTGGTGTAAGTATGAAATACAGTAGGTCATCTGGTAGCAAAGACAGAGAATGTAAAATATTGCTAGCAAAAAAAATGTTATATGTAACCATGTTGAGGAATGGGATGGGAGACACAGGTTTAAACACTTTCTGGCTTTGATACTGTATCTTGCACTCACTGAATAAACCTTTGGTGACAGACACAGAGTGCATGAAATACTGCCCTGCACACTGCTACAGCATGTGCTTACACAACACTCCTCATGGGTCTCCAGGACAAGGTACCGCCCCCTAAGAGCAGGTTGCCATGCTACAGTTACTTAGGTTGTGCCTCAAGTTAAAAACAGGCAGCAGGAGAAAGCAAAAGAGGTGAAAAGATTGCCTGGAGGTTTTAGAGACACTGGCAAAAATTCACTTCTCCAGTCACGAGCATCAATACTGCAATGGTAAAAGAAAGCTATTCTGGTTTCCATCTATCAGATTATCCTCTTACTGGTGGAGTTGCAGATAATGTCAAGGAGGTCCCTTGTGGAAATACGGTACTGAGTGAAGTTCTGTGTGGACCAAGATCATTTCTTCATCAAGACAATAATGCTTTCAAAGCAGATTTCTAGGGCACAACATTGTCACAACGGATGAAAAGGAGCAGTGTGGAATGCACTTCCTAGTTATATTTTGCAACCTTCACCAGATGACTGGGCATCACCCCTCTGCACACATCAAGACACAGTTGTGATAGATGGCAAGAAGCACATACAACACTAGTTGAGAAAGGAAATTGCAATGGAAATTCATATTTCCTGTTAAAAATGGAACATGCCTGACAAAAATTAAACCTGTGTCAGTTGGAAGCTACTTACTACAACTGTTACATCACTGATATGCTGCATAAATAAAATCACCGGAAATTCCCACACTTGGAGAGATGAAGGTGTCCCACTGAGATGGGCTGAATGCACCACACTACTTCCATGTACATGGCAGGAAGAGAAATAGTGATTACAGATCAACAGGTGATGAAAGTAGGGTTAAATTCATGTTTTTCTCAAAGAGCATTCTCCGATTCAAAGTTTTCTTAATAAGTAAACATTCTTCACTGCTCAGAAGTTTATGCTTAACTATATAGAAATGATGCTGAATTGGCTGGAAAACATCAGTTACGTTTATTACCACATCCAAAAGGAAACTGGTGTCAGAATTTAAGAAGTACAATGCAGAAGCTTTCAGAAGCTTTTGAAATCCTAAAATAAAATAAAATAAAATAAAATTTTTGTGCAGTAAAGTTAACTTAGAGTTTCCTACATTAAGTCCCTGAGGAAGCATGACAATTTTCAAAACTCTAGAAATACTACTAAAACAATATACAATTGTCTAGGGAATCTTATGACTCTTTCCTTTCATCACCAGATTTTCCTACACTTAAACAAGAAGTCTTGGATTTGATTTTCCAAATATTTCTAAAACTTCACAATGTATCTCAGCAGGACAGGGATGACTGGGCAGGCGCTGAGCAGGATAAGGCCATGAGCTCTCATCCCCATATCTCATTTCCCTCACAAACCTTTCTCTGAAATATTCCTTTCCTTGTTTCTAAAAGGAAAGATGGATGAAAAAAACACTGGTTCACCAGCTCAGTCCCACTGATAGTCTTTTGCCTGATGCTATTTTGCACTAGCATCTTTAACAGTCCAGTCCACAGTATTATCAACCCCATAAAGAGTGATGCTCACTCCCTCCTCAAGGTACAACTGCTTTCACTAATCACATACCTAACAGCAGGTCAGCTTAAGTGCAGAGTCCAAATTCAAACAACATGAAAGACAATAACCATGCTCATTTCTTTCAAAAATGATGACTAACCAACAGGGCCTGAACAAAAACATGCAGAAGTGACTATTATAGTTGTTACTACTTTATGTATATTAAATATATATTATAATATGTATCTCAGCTAATGACCGACTCAACTTTAAGAGAAAACAAGACAGCATTATATTTGCACTGACTTCACTGGGACAGCTTACGTGATAATCAGCCTCACTATGACATGAAGTCCTCATCCAACCTCTTCCCTAATAAAAATAATAGTTGTCAGCCTGCAATAAAGTAACTTTAGTGAAAAGGCACCAGTAAGGCCTACTCCAAACATAAGCTAAACAAACAGACAGGCAGAAATCAGCCTGCCCTTTCGTCTATAACCAAACACTAGTGGCACTGGAAAACCCGTTTCAGAGTGCCGCTGGATTGCCAAGGTTAAAAAAAAAAGGTACACAGTCAGAGAGGCCATGCTGTGACAAACACAGTGACAATAAAGCTGAGAGAAAATAATAAAAAAAATAAAAATAAAAATAAAAATAAAAAAGCAGACAAGCAACCCAATTTGATGCTTTTCTCTGACAGGTCTGTTTTGTACCAAATTAAGAAATGGATAAAAATACTTTTGCCTGTATATTGAGCGTGAACAAAATACTCTTTGCAGCTAAATATTCCAGCTCAGATTTCACAAGTACATTGGTAGTGACAGCAAAATAAGCTGTTAACTTTGTAGGTGACTTGTCTGAGATGCAAAAAAGTTACAGAAGAAAGGTCGGAGGGACACAGATGAGTTTACAGGATTTGCACAAGACAACGTGCATAGTAAGAAGCAGCTTTGTTGGCCTGGATATACACATTCATTTCATGGACTTCAAAGTCCTCTGCATGCTTTGAAGTGGCTACCAGCAGCACCTGGTAAATGAGACAATACCAAGCAACATGAATAAAACAATAATAATTTGATCAAGGTTTAGCTAATCAACCACATATTTATTACATAAGACACTATATAAATAAGCAAGCAGACAGTGGGTGAGCTTACTCTGCCATGCTGAAGTAAAGCAATTGCTGAGGGGCAATGTAACTTGCTCTTTTCTTCAACTTTTGCACGTCCACAACACCTTAAATACAAGGCAACTTTGCCAGAGTGCTTAACTGCAATAGTTGCTTCACCATCTCAATTAAGACCTGAACACAAAAAGTAGATTGACCAACTCTGCTGAGTGTAGTAAGATCACCTGCCAAATGGGGCTCCTTGGGCAAAACAGACAAACAGGAAGGATGGCTGTAACCTCTGAAAAGATTAGGCACAAATAAAGGCTTGAGCAGTTTTCACTCTGCCCAGGCAGGGAATCCAAGGAATGTCCAGGTTGTGTCTAGGTAACTTCAACACCATGAATTTGCACATGCTTTTAGCACTGGCAGGGTGATACTGCAGCTGCAGTACAACAGGAGGGGAGAACCACCAACTGAAGTTCTGAACATTAACAAAGAAAACTCTCCGACTTTCTATTACAAGGGGTAGATTTCTGCCAAAAGTGTTTAGGAACCTTCCTTATTTGGCCTACCTGTAGAAAGGCCCAGAAGTTATCTGCTCAGTGCCTACCAAACCAAGGAATTTCTGATAGCTTCTGCCATGCTCTCAACCCCAGGGCAGAACAGCGAATGCTGCTGCTGAATGGACAGCCTCATACTGTTCATCTCTTTGTGTCAGATGCAGAGGACAGTAGAACAAAATACTAAGCTATTTCCTCTCTTCCCATCTGCAGCAGGGGTTCCAACATAAGCAATCTAAATGCCAGCATTTTCCAAGTCATGTCTTACCTTGATAAAGCACTAAAACATTCTTCAGAAAGAAACTCACACTCAGAAATCACTGTATCATCAGATACATTCAGAAAGTTTCTTCAAATGAAACACAACTTTATTCTCCCAGGACATGGTATCCCATTCTACCTTTTCCATTTAACTCTCCCTCACCTCCACTACATGAACCTCAGCTTTCAGAGGTAATCCTTGTCCAGAGGGTTATCTGTTCAGAAGGCAGACAGCAAACCATCCAGGCTAAAACTAACAACTGAACCTTGAAAGTCACTGCAAAAATCAATGCAAACCACAGACCTGCACTTCTGCTTCCTAAGTGAGCATCAACAATTTGTGCAAATGTCAGTTTCGTAACAGTCTATGATACAACACATCAGGGGCTTCCTTTCCAGAGGAAACAGACTCTTAGTGTTGGTAACATTTGTTTACCAAAATCACCATATCCTTCATGTTGTTGAAACAGTTCGGACCACACCTGCCTTCAAGATTTCCAGAAGCAAGAATAAGTCATGCTCCCAAACTGCACTCTGTATGTAGAGAAGGCACTTGCATTCCTAGAAAGTCAGTAACTAAGTCCCACTCTTCTGCCAGGCTACAGCTGCCGATGAAGTCTCATTACCTGATGTTTGCAATTTACCTATTGCAGGGTTTCTGTTTAGGTGGAGTTTGCTGGATCGAGAACTCTGAGGTTAATGACCAAAGTCGTCTTTGCAAAAAGAGGTTCTGCCTGAGTACTGCTACAGACCAAGAAAAAACATTCAACAACTCAAGGACATGCCCTGAAGCTCTGCTAACCAGAGCATCCCAAAGTCAGCTGGAGATGTGCACCAGATGGCACACAGGCCAACAAACGTGACAATGAAAAGCCTAAGTCTTCACCCTGTAAGCAGCAAGTATTTCAGAAACACAGGCACTCTTGCTTTTATGTTGCTCTTGCATTACAGTGCAATCCACCCGAAAGCCACGTCCAAACCCTCTGCCCAAGATATTCAGCTTGTGGTTTGCTCCCACCCCTCTCACCCTGACAGGGAGGAGGCTGAGAGTACGTTAGGTGGCTCAGATACATTCCCAATCCCAGCCACCTGGAGACCCTACAGCATATCAGCTGATTCCCCAGGACATTTGCCAGTCTGTCCAAACCAACAGATTTATATTCACTTCATGACATACCACACTCTCATTACATCTTCTAATGTTTAAAAACTGATTTTGATAAAAAGAATCCTCAACAGTGTATCTGTTTTTTTCCTGAAAAATGTTGCGATGTGGCAATGACTAGAAGGGGAAACCTGAGCATACGCCCTTGCTCCTGTCACCAGAAACCCAGGGAATCACCCTCACTGAGGGACAAATCAACAAGCTGTATGTAACTATGCGGACAACAGCATCCTTCCTGTAGTAGCGGTTAACCATAATATATAACATTAAACATTAAAATTATAACATTCCTTTCATTGTCTTGGATTTTATACCTTGGCAATGCTCACAACTACAACCATGCTTATTCCCTCTCCTTTATCACAGCAATTCATTTACCTTCTTATTTATCTTTATTATTTCCTTTTAAATAAACCATTGTACTTCCAGCCACTTCCATTAATTTCTTTTGATATCCTTCCTGTTTTTAAACATCTGTCATGTACTCAGGAGTCCAGAATTGCACCCTGTGTTCCAGATGAGGTCATCACCCATACAAAATATATTAAGATTTATAAACCCGATACTGAGAACATCTTAACTGTACCAACTATATTTAATTATTTTTATGAAAAGCAATGTATCAATAACTTCATACTGATACCTAAAATTTTAGCCTGTGTCACAAATCTTCAGTTGCTCTGGCACAGAAGAATACCTTTGATGCCTTTGAAAATACAAGAATTGTTCTCTAGCAGGGCAATGACCTGCATTTTTCTATCCTTTCAGAGCTTATCCAACTTCAGGCTATTTCAGGGAGTGGGGAAGAACAGTTAAAAGGTCAGTAAAATTTTCTCAGGACACCTGATTCACAGCCAGAATCTTTAGAGAATACCTGTTCCCTTTTTCAGTTATTTTCTTACCTCCTGGTCATCCCAGAATCACTAGAATTGAAGGGAAAAATTGCACAGGAATTTGCACTCTGAAAATCTCCAAGGATTAACAGAACCAAACAGAACATCCTGAATTGGAAGGGACCCATAAGGATCATTCTAGAGCTTCTCGGGGCCCTGACTTAGTATTTAAACACAGCAAAACTACTCGTGGCGAAGAATCTGCTCCTGAAGTCCATCCGGAACTTCCTGCAACACGACCCGTCCTTCCACCGGGCACCTCCGGCAGCCTGGCTCTTCGCCTCCGCTGCCGGCTGCGCTCGCCCCACAGCCACGACCCCAGAGCGCCTAGCACCCCTGGGCCAGGAAGGCAAAGCCGGGCACGGCGCCAGGCTCAGGTGCCCTCGACACGTTCCTGCCGCGCTGCCCCGTGATCAGTCCCCAGGATCAGCCCCAAGCGCTCCGGCCCCGGCTGACGAGGCGGCCGCCATCGACCCGCCCCCCCCCCCCTCAGTCCGAGGGGGTGGCGCCCGTCGACGGCGGCGCGCAGCGCAGACCCCCCGGCCCCGTCCGCTTCAGATCGCTCAGCAAGGCGACTCGCGGCCACCCCAGGGGGCCGGCAGCCCACCCCGGCGCGGCGGCACTCACCGTCAGGCTGCTTTCCTTGCTCTGCCTCCGCGGCGCCGCCGGGGAGCCTGGGGTCTGTGGAGAAAAGCGAGGAGCATCGTCAAGGGCGCTCTCGGAGCCTAGCATGGCGGGCACGAGCCGTGCAGGGTAGGCGCTAGGCCGACTCCATGGCACGACACGGCACGGCACAGGAGCTGGAGGCGGTGCTGCCGTCCGGCAGGGCCGCGCCCCTTCGCCGCGGCCAATGGCGGGCCGGGCCGGGCCGGGCCGGGCCGGGCGGCGGAGCCCGCTGCCAGCCACCGAGGCGGGCCGCCGGCCCCGCCGCCTCCCGCCCAAGCCCTCGGGGCGACACCGTTCCGACGCTCCGCCTCTCGCCTCCGCCTCCGCCGCTCTGGAGGGAGTTGCCGGGGGCAGAGTCAGCGCTGCGGCTGTAAGGCGGGCGCGCCCAGCGCGGTGCACGCCTGCCCCGGCCGTGCGCGCAGCCCGCCGCCAGGGCGTGACAGCAGGATGGTGTGGCACAGCCGGGCTGTCTGCTCGGAGGCGGCAGGATCCGCTCCACTGCGTGCGAGCCCACGTGAGCTGCCGCCACCGCCGTGGTCCTGTGCTGTGGCCCCCACATTGCTCTGCGCCGTGCTCCTGTATTTTGGGGATCGCCACCCGCTGTGAAGACTATGGGGACCACGGGGGATACTCTTAGTGGGGTAGAGGCGAATGTATCTGAGCTAGCCTGGGCCAGGGCTCTGCTGGAGCCCCTGAACATAGCATTTCCTTTGAACTACAACTTGAAATTCAATGTCCAGCTGAAGTCCTGTCAACAGCGAAGTGACCAGGGCTGAACACGCGAGATTTCACACTGACCTGCTGCTGGCCTGCAACACACCAGCCAGGCAGTTCTGCTGTTCCATTTGTGCTGGTTGTGACAACCTGAACCAGCAGCATTTAGCCGCTCTCTAGGAAGCTGTAAGCGAGGCCTGGTCCTGTGCCCAGCACAGTACAGTTCTGTTTTGTTCTCAGTTGTGGCTTTTTCCCCCTTGACCTGTTTCCAAGAAATGTGGCTGAGCTTGCCCAAGGGATCTTGCCAGCATTTGCTTGCATGATGGCTGCTGCCCAGCAGCATCCTGGAGAATGTCTGGAAGCTGCTCTCCAGCAGGAGAAAGCCTGTGCCAAGAACAGGCAAGGTGGCAGTCAAGGCAGAGCAGCTTGGGATGGCCCAAGAACAAGGTAGGAGAGGAACAGGCCAGTCTGTAGAAGAGTCTGAAGGCCTAGAGACCAGCACTAGAAAAACACCTTCTTGTAACCAACAGCAATATGGTCAGGTGTCTTCCTTACTAAGAACTCTTCTGCAAAAGCATCCACAGCTCCCAAGAACAGCAGGCTCCCACACGGGTGTGGACATAAGCTTCTCTTAGCATTAATGCAACCAGCAGCTAGTTACAGATGCAAAACTAGTTAAAAGATCAAAGCACGAATGAGGCCAGGACTTCAGTTTGGGAAAGCTGGTAATGTAAGAGCAATGTAAATTATACTCCATGATACTTCATGGAGGCTGTCGAAGTGAATGAAAGAGCATGAAAAGGATTTTTGTCCATGTGATGGCCGAGTCAGCTAAGCAAAGCAGTGCATGAAAATAGACTCCATGTGTATCTCAAATGTGAATCTGAGCAAAAAGATGACTTTAGGCTAACAGGTGAACTTGAGTGAGACTCAGCACCATAAAAGAGGCAAAAGTTAGAAATAAGGTATTGGGGGAGTCAGTTAATCTGACCTGTGTACCAAGATACATGTATAGCAGATATCTTGAGAAATGAGATTTGTTGCACAAGGATTAATACTGCTTTTTTTAAAGAGAAGTCACACCTTACAAATTTAATTGGGGTCTCTGAGGGAGACACAACAGGCGTGTGGACAGGGTTGTACAGTAATGCTCCATGTCAGCTTTTAAAATGGTTTTGAGCTAGTTTAGGTGTCCATGTGCTCTGCCTCTTGTCTGTGTAAACTGCTCAGAGAAGAAGCAGTGTAGAAATTAAATGTGAAATGTTTGTAATGGATGTGGAAAGAACAAGGAACCTGAAATGATGGACTGTATCAGAGAAGATGTCATGAATCCACTGGGAAAGTAAAACCAGAAATACTGGCTCAGCTGAAAGAGCACCCATGGTGTGATGGGGCAACAGTGAAGGCCAGTACCTAGCAGGCCATGGACAAAAAAGAGGGTGAAGGCAAAGGGGGTCAGTGAGCAAACAACATAAAATTTAGATAAAGAAAACAGAGGGACACTAAGAGCAACAGGCAATCCAGTTCAGCATGGTAACTGCACACAAAACGCACATTTCACTGTCAGTACTTAAATAGTTGCAGTACAGGAGAACCTAGCAGTTAACAGATAAATCAAAAAGAGAACTCAGGTCCTGTACTACCAGGAGAAAAGAGCAAGCAGGCAGGGAAGCACAGAAGTGCTACCTAGTACCTATTCAACTGTTGCAGTTTTGACAGAGAATGAAGAGTTTCAGGGCTGGAGCTGGAAGAGGGCCCTGTGGCATATGACGAAATGCAGGGAATACTCTCCTGGAGACAAGAGGTGGTGCAATCAAAAGTGCAAGGATATTTAGTAAAAGTTTAGACAAACAGGCAGAGGAGAGCGGCTGTCAAGTCAGCATCTTGAACACTAGCCTGAGGTGATGAGATGGGTGTTGCACAGGCTATGTAAGGCAGGCCTGTGAAAGGACAAACAGAAATGGATGAAGTAATTGAGGAAAACATTTCAGACAAATTATTTGTGAATAATGTCTTTGGGAGGGAAGGCTGGAGCTGTGTACTGGGTTTACGTGCCAAGGTTTTGGTAGCAGGGGGCCAAAAGGCTGGCTTCTGTGAGAAGAATCTAGAAGCTGCCCCATGTTAGGTAAAGGCCCCGCTGCTGACTATAGAGTCGAGCCACTAAATGATGTTGTTTGTGCCTCAGAGAGCATATTTAAGAAAGGGAAAAAAAAAATGTTGCTTACAGCAGCTGAGAGAGTGAGAGGAGTGAGAAACAGTCTTGCAGGCGCCAAGGTCAGCAAAGAAGGAGGGGGAGAGGTGCTTAAGGCACCGGAGCAGAAAGTCCCCTGCGGCCTGAGGTGAGGACCACAGTGAAGCAGGCTGTCCCCCTGCAGCCCATGGAGTACCATGGTGGAGCAGGGTTTCACGCTGCAGCCTATGGAGACGACAGAGGCTGCGGCCTGTGGGGGACCCGCGCCGGAGCAGATTCTGCGCCGGACCTGCAGTCTGTGGAGAGGAGCCCACGCAGGAGCAGGTGACCTGGCAGAAGCTGCTGCCCGTGGAGGACACAGGTTGGAGCAGTTTGCTCCTGAAGGATGGACCCCATGGTACGGACCCGTATCTGGAGCAGTTCTTAAAGAGCTGCTGCCTGTGGGAAGCCCATGCCGGATCAGTTCAGCAAGGACCGCATCCCGTGGGAGGGACCCCACAGCGCAGGGGATAAGAGTGACTGAGAAGGAGCGGCAGAGACGAAGTGCTATAGACTGACCACAACCCCCATTCCCCTGTGCTGCTCAGGGGAGGAGGTGGAAGAGGGCTGACAGGGGGAAGGCGTTTTTGGTTTCTTTCCTTTGTTTCTCACTTCTCTAGCTTGTTAGTAATGAGCAATAAATCTTACTACCTCCCTATGCTGAGTCTGTTTTGCCCATCATAATTACTGGGTCCTTATTTCAACTGTTGAGCCTTTTTGCATCATATTTTCTTCCCCTTCCTCTTGGAGGAGGGGGAGTGAGAGAGCAGCTGTGGTGGAACTTGGCTGCCCACCCGAGTAAAACCACCACAAGCTGCAAGAAAATACAATGAGATAAAGACATGGACAGATCTGCACATGTAGAGAGGCAGGCCCACATTTTAGGCTAAGAAGGGCAGGAAATTTTGGAGGGTTGTTAACAGTGACTGAAGTGACCTGAGGGGTTTTTCAGAAAGGAGTGACAGGGCACAAAAATTCAAAGTATTTTGGCATTTTGTATTGTTTTGCCAGTTAGACACGAAGACTAACTTTTCTAGATGTAATGAATCTAACTGATCTGACCATTTTTTAAAGAAAATGCCTCTTAATATACCACTCTGACAGACTCCTAAATTACTTTAGCAGATACCCACATATGTCTTTGTACCACTGCTTGGATTTTTTTCCCCAAAACTTACCTGGGGGTCTCCACTGGCTTTCCGGAGGCTCGTATGACCAGAGTCTAGTTGGTGTACTGGCGTCCCAGAAATGTGGTAGCCATTCACTGTAAGAACATGAAGAGTGAGCAGGCTTGCTGTAGGTAGCAAATGCATAACTACACATTTTAAAAACTAATAATGTAATTGAATATAAATGTGTGTACTCTACTGAAGATCAGCACACAGGCCCATTCTCGTCTCGGCATCTTGCAGCAGGGTTTTATCAGCAGTTATGACAGGAGTTAACTGAGTTGGAAGAGTCAAGAAAAAGAGGCCCCAAGTCATAGAATCATAGACTGGTTTGGGCTGGAAGAGGCAGTAAAGATCATCTAGTTCCAAACCCCTACCATGGACAGGAACACCTCCCACCAGGCCAGGTTGTTCAAAGCCCCATCCAGCCTGGCCTTGGGCACTGCCAGGGATGGGGCAGCCACATCTCTGGGCAACCTGTACCAGTGCTTCACCACCAGAGTAAAGAATTTCTTCCTTATATCTAATGTAAACCTACCCTTTTTTAGTTTAAAGCTATTTCTTGTCCTTTCACTATACTCCCTGACAAAGAGTCCCTCCAAAGCCTTCCTGTAGGCTCCCTCCTTTGGAAAGTTGCTATAGGGTCTCCCTGGAGCCATTTCTTTTCCAGGCTGAACAGCCCCAACTCCCTCCAGCCTGTCTTTGTAGGAGAGGTTCTCCAGCCCCTTGATCATCTTTGTGGCCCTCCTCTGGACTCTCCTAATACTTCCATGTCCTTCTTGTGCTGGCAGTCCCAGAGTCTTGTGCTGGGGGGTCCCAGAACTGAATGTAGGGCTGCAGGTGGGGTCTTATGAGAGCAGAGTAGAAGGGGAAAATGACCTTCCTCACCCTGCTGGTCACGCTTCTTTTGATGCAGCCCAGGATGCAATTGATTTTCTGGATTGCAAGCATGCGCTGCTACCTCATGTCAAGCTTCTCGTCAACCAACACCCCCAAGTCATTCTCCTCAGGGCTGCTCTTAATCCGTTTTCCACCCAGCCTGTATTTGTGCTTGAGATTGCCCCGGCCTAGGCACAAGACCTTGAACTTGGCCTTGTTGAACTGCATGAGGTTCATGTAGGCCCAACTCTCAAGTCTGTCCTGGTCCCCCTGGATGGAATCCCTTCCCTCCAGCATGTCAGCCACACTGCACAGCTTGGTGTCATTGGCAAACTTGCTGAGGGTGCACTCAATCCTACTGTCCATGTCACCCACAAAAATGTTAAACAGTGCTGGTCCCAACATTGACCTCTGAGGAACACCACTCATTACTGATCTCCACTTGGACATTGAGCTGTTGACTGCAACTCTTTGAGTGTGACCATCCAGCCAATTCCTTACTCACCGAGTGATGGATGGACCACAATCAATGGACCAAAACTCAAACAGCTCCCAAGTCTGGTAAAATGATGTGTTTGAAGAATTAGTCTATGTAAAAGCACTGGTTTAATGAAGATGGGCTGTTTATTTCAAGAAAGCAAGCTTTGTAAGATGTTTATGATTTACGTACACAGCTGTAGGGTGCTTTACTTTTGGAAAATAGTGAGCAAAGAATAATGTTCATAGTAGGCTTAAATGAAGATACACAGCTATGTTACGAATCCTTTGGTTACAACAAAATGTGCATCCTTAGAGCATGCTTCCCACTTGGCTCAGCCAGTAAAGACAGGCATCAGTTCGAAAAATGTTGGCAAAATACGTTCTTTAGACTGCATTACTATCAGCTGACCGAAATGTAGCTACAACATGCTACAAGACTTTCTTGTGTCCATGTTCCCTGTGTGAAGGAGCTATAGGCATCTCAGGTTTCTCTGCAGCCTGCTGCTTCTCGAGAGATTGCAGAAAGCAGGACTGGAAAAGGCTTCTCTCCTGAAGCCTGCAGCTCCAGTGCCTTGCTGGGCCACCAACCTGCCTCATTGCTCCAAGGAAGAAGCCACCTCAGCTCTGAGCAGGCACTTCAGACAGGCCAGAAGATGCATCAGTTAGGACACAGCAGGTGAGATGTATCAGAAGGGAAAGCCTCACCACATTTGCTCTGCCACACGATTGTGTACATTAAATATAAATCCCATTCAATCACAACATTTTCATTTGCTTTGCTAACTTGTAGAGAAAGAGATTCACCCAAGGCAGTGGTCAGGCATGGCAACAAACAGTACCTGCAGGACTCTTCTGTGTCACAGGGCTCTTTGGAGTCCCAGGCATGCTGCTCGGCCGCTCCCAGGTTGTCTCTGTTGAAGGGAAACAGCAGTGTAAGGATGATGGAGGCCTAGTACACGCAGCAGAGTTACATGTCTATGACACATGCAAATGGGTCTGACTCTGTGTTCTCTGTATTCTCTGATCCAGGTTCTCACCCCATGAATAAGGTGTCTGCACCTCTCTGCACTCTCTTCCCTTATCTTCCTGCCCTGCTTCCCAGCCCCCACTCACTTGGCAGCCTGCTACGATCAGTGGAAATAGATTCAGAGTAGTATCACCAGTTCTTCCAGTGCAGGTCTACTCCAGGGCCACACTTAAAATGATAGCAAGCTACAGCTGCATGCAGGGATCACAATTTGTGCAGGAAGCATTTCCAGGTATAGTTAAATCAAGCCCAAGACCCTGTCTGCAGCCCCGTGCAGATAAGATGTGCCCAGCCACAGGAATTGCAGCACAGCCAGCCATGCCTCTTATCCTGGGAATAAAGACCAAACAGTGGCATTGCCTTTCGACCTGCTCTCCATGTGGAATACAACTCAAAGACATAGTTTTATTGATGTAAACACAGACCACAGCACTTTTTTCCCCCTCAGAAAAGCTATTCCCCTTGCAAAATTTTCTTTTTCTGCTTGGTTCTTTGTCAGACCAGTTTTGATACTCAAAAGACTGCTGCTGCTGCTTTTTCCTTCTTATTCTCCTCTAGTATAACCATTTTGCTAATTTTCTCATCAAATGCAGAATTATCTTTGGCCACATGAAAAGCATAAAGGATTTAATTGCAAAATTTCACAGAGGTTGCAAATGGTAGATAGTGGAGTTTGAACAGCAACTTCTTTAAAAGTCTAGCTCAAAAGCCCAAGACAGCAACATTCCTTTAGAATATATATATATATTGGTATCAAACAAAAATAAATACTACTGTCTATCAATTAACTAAGAAAATAAGCAAGTTCGTGTAATTAAGTCAAAGCACTGCATCGACCACTTTGTTTCAAACTGATTCTCAGAACCCAACCAACAGCCATTCCTGCCAAAGCTGAAATCCTACATCTCTCAATATTCTGGATGGAAATGGGCAAGTGGCAACAGGACAGGAGATGCTGAGAGAGCCCTTGTATGTAACAGCATAGGGGCTATCAGTCAGCACTTGTATGGGTGGCACATAAGGCTTCCTATCCTAAGTGCTTATTTGAGCAACAAAAAAGATGGCAACATATTCTTCAAGAACTACAAGAGGGCTACTGGGTAAAGAAGGAAACAACCATTTCCTCTCTCTTCATATATACATTCATTCACACATATACATTCATACATACACATGCAGATGTATTCAAGGGTTGCTTCAGGTTCTTCATCTCAGCAAAGGGGATCCCAAATTCCTTACTTCAGGAACTGCAGATCCCAGATGGGGGAAAGGTGCCATCTTCCCAAACCTCATGCTCACATCCTTGAAAACACTCACCCTGCTTCTTGCTTTGTACTCTCTCCCCTTCTTCCCAAGCCTCAGAACTAATGTCAAGTTTCTCATCAACCAACACCCCCAAGTCCTTTTCCTCAGGGCTGCTCTCAATCCATTCTCCACCCAGCCTATATTTGTGCTTGGGATTGCCCCAACCCAGGTGAAGGACCTTGCACTTGGCCTTGTTGAACTGCATGAGGTTCATGTAGGCCCAGCTCTCAAGCTTGTCCAGGTCCCTCTGGATGGCATCCCTTCCCTCCAGTGTGTTGACCGCACCACATGGCTTGGTGTCATTGGCAAACTTGCTGAGGATGCACTCAATCCCACTGTCCATGTCACCAAGATGTTAAATCATGCCAGTACTAACACTGACCCCTGAGAACACCACTTGGTACCAGTCTTCACCTGGACATTAAGCTGTTGACCACAACTCTTTTGAGTATAACCATCCAGACAATTCTTTACCCACTGAATGGTCCATACATCATATCTATGTCTCTTCAATTTACAAATAAGGATGTAATGCCCGTCAGTGTCAAATGCTTTGCACAAATCCAAGTAGATGACATTAGCTGCTTTTCCCCTATCCACCTAAGCTGTAACTCCATCGTAGAAGGCCACCAAATTTGTCAGGCATGATTTGTCCTTAGTGAAGTCATGCTGGCTGTCATCACTCACCTCTCTGTTTTCCATGTGAATTAGCATGGTTTCCAGGGGGATCTGCTCCATGATCTTGCCAGGAACAGATGTGAGACTAACTGGCCTGTAGTTCCCCAGACCTTCCTTTTTTCTGTTTTTAAAAATGGGGGTTATATTTCCCCTTTTCCAGTCACTGGGAACTTCAACAGACTGCCACAACTTTTCAGTTATGATGGATGGTGGCTTAGCAACTTCATCTGCCAGTTTTCTCAGGAGCTTTGGATGCATCGCATCAGGTCCCATGGACTTGTGCACATTCATGTTCCTTGGATTGTTTCACACCTGATCTTCTCCTACAGTGGGCAGTTCTTCATTCTCCAAGTCCCTGCAACTTGGGTAGTGTGGCTAGAGCACTTGCTGGTGAAGATGAAAAAACTCACCTATGCCTTCTCCATATCCTGTGTGACCGGGTCTTCCGTTTCCTTCTGGAGTGGGCCCACATTTTCCCTAGCTTTCACTGCGTACTTAGTAGAAGTATTTCTTGCTGCCCTTTATGTCTCTGGCCAGATTTCAGGGCTTTAGCTTTCCAGACATGATCACTAGTTGCTCAGACAACATCTCTATTCATCTAAGGTTACCTGTCCTTGATTCCACCATCTATAGGCTTCTTTTTTGTATTTGACTTTGTCCAGGAGCTCCATGTTCATCCATGCAGGCCTCCTAGCATTTTTGCCTGAGCTCCTCTTTGCTGGGACACATCACTCTTGAGCTTGGATGACGTGACCTTCAAATATCAACCACCTTTCTTGGGCCCCTCTTCCCCCCAGGACTTTGTCTCATGGTACTCTAACAAGCAGAACCCTGAACAGGCCAAAGTCTGCTCTCCTTAAGTCCAGGATAGTGATTTTGCTGTGCATCCTCCTCGCTGCCCTAAGGATCTGGAACTTCACCTTTTCATGGTCACTGTAGCCAAGGCTGCGCTTGAGATTTACATTCCTCCTTGTTGGTGAGAACATGGTCCAGCATAGCACCTCTCCTTATTGGCTCCTCTATCACTT
>NC_048910.1:168712-226110 GCF_011077185.1 Oxyura jamaicensis
AACATGGTCCAGCATAGCACCTCTCCTTATTGGCTCCTCTATCACTTGGAGAAGAAAGTTATCAACAGTGCAATCCAGGATTATGGCCTGCTGTGCTGTCCCCCCAGTAGATAATCAGGTTAATTGAATTCCCCCATGAGGACCAGAGCTTGTGCACATGAGGCTGCTCCTACCTATCAGTAGAGGGCATCATCCTCTCGGTCTTCCTGGTCAGGTGGCCTGTAGCAGACCCCCACAATGTCACCTGTCCCTGCCCTCCCTTCAATCCTGACACATAAACTGTGTCTACACAGAAATGATATAGTAAGAGCAAAAATAGTTCCGAGACCCAAGGTATGCATGACAATAGAACAAAAGATGATTTTCACGGATGTGGTTAAGCATTTTCTCCCAAATGAAAGCAGAAACCCGTTTTTTGGAAAAAAGCTCAATTTGCATCTGTTTGGCAGAATGAGAAATGGCATGATGTGTCAGGCCTTCAAAGAGACACATGCTCTGGGTCTTTATGTTAGTCAGGAAACACAACTTCTAAAGAGGCCCCAGTGTGGGTGATTTTGGGATCAAAGTATAACAGCTGAAGAGGGCATTTTGTGTCCCTTCTCCATTAATTCTCTGAGGTCGAAGCAGCTGATTTACAGTTTGAAAATGCAGCATAAGCCAAACATTAATCATAAGCATTAAGTTTGCATAATACTCCCGGAGTGTGTTCATATTGCTTTCAGGAATAGGTTTAGTATCTCTGCATGGTGTTATATTGTAGTGCAATTTTAGGAGCTACATGTTCCATAGTTTCATTGGCCAAACTATGAGAATGGGACAGAGTAAGCTAGAGGACCTCTGGGTCTGTTTACTGTGCAGAAACTTTCTCATGTCTTAAGGTTCTGTATCAGGTACTAGGTGTCACCCAACTGCTGGTGCTATCTCACATCTTTATAGATGGGTTTTGAGTTTGTTCTAGTTTTAACAGCACGAAAACTGTAATGCTGAGCAGCTCCAAATGCAGAGTCTGGCTCAAATATTATAAAGCTGTGCAGGATCTCACCTACAGAAAAGCTGGGGAGGGATTCTTTGACAGGTAGTGTAGTAATAGGACAATGGGTTATGGCTTTAATCTAAAAGAGGATAGGTTTGCATTAGATAAAAGGAGGAAATTTTAGGTCAGAGGTTGGACTCAGTGATCTTGGAGGTCTCTTCCAACCTAGACTATTCTGTGATTCTGTGATTCTGTGAAATTCTGTACTCTGTGGGTGGTGAGGCACTGAAACAGGTTACCCAGAGAAGCTGTGGATGCTCCATCCCTGGAAATGCTCAAGGCCAGGTTGGATGGGGCTTTGAGCAACCTGGCCTCGTGGGAGGTGTCCCTGCCCATGGCAGAGGGTTTGGAACTAGATGATCTTTAATGCCCTTTCCAGCCCAAGCCATTCTATGATAAGATGCACAGGTCACTCTGACGTGGATGAAGAACAGCAAATGAAATTTTCTCCTGTCCCCCCTCAGTGCCACAAGAAAAAACACTGCAAGCTTCTCACACTGTTCTTGATAAGATGCAGAATTAGAAGTGATATTTGTGGTAAGGTAAAAGAGACTGCCCAGTCTTACCCCATCTTTTTTGCATTCACTTTGCACTCACTGGTGGCATGTAGGAATCACCTGTCTGTGTAGACAGTTTGCAGACCTCCTATTCTTTCTTTGCTGCATCTTTATAGACTTCCTGCAAGGTTTTCTGACTGTCTGTGGCTCCCCAAACTACAAAACTTGGTTGGACCTGTGAGTCAAAGGGAGTGCAAATGGGCCTACTTTGTAACAGTAGCATTTTCTAGCATCTTCTGTAGTAGCATCTTCTGTAAACAGGTTTCCTTTAACTGCATAATACTGTACTCCACTGTCTAAACCTCCAGCCTGCTTGAAGCTGACACACTCTATTTGGCTTTCTGGAAGTACAGCTCACCTAGGCAGAAAGAAACAAAACTGATGGCAGTGCTTTTGCATCTTACCTCCCCTTTCTTGCTAAAATCTTTCCCACATTTGTGATGAATCAGAAAGAGTTTAATGGCACTTCATTCCTTGATATCGTGGGGGAAAACAGCCCTAAGGAAAGGCAGGGGGAATCAGTAAGCTTGTGCATGTGAGGAGGGGAAATCACTCACAATGCCCTGAGACTGGAGTAAAACATTCAAAACTGTAGAAGCAGAAGGAATGGGTGAATGAGAGTACAGTGAAAATATTTTCCTCTGGTTCCATACAGGGCACGTAGCACAAGGAGATTTTGTTTAGTTTAAACAAGGTCTGACCTTTGCATCAGTTCTCCCTGTCTCTCCCTTGCTGACCTCCTGCAGACTACAGCATAAGGAATCTCCTGATTTATCACAGCAGCTGCTTCTTCTCGTGCTCCACCATTTTGGCCCAGTGAGCCCTGCAGTACTGAACGCTATAGGGCTATGATAACATCAGCTTAAAAGGCCCAACCAGCCAGCCTGTGCATGACTTTGTCAACACGGTGTCTTCTCATTGCACTGCAAAGTAACATTAGCCCATGGACCTCCCAAGGCCCTGATCTTTACTTCCATCCTCATACTTATTTTAAATTAGACAGGAAAAGCATGCAGAACTGACAGATGCAAATCTCCCTGCACCTGCATGAAACATGAGATTCAATCTCTTAAGTGCTGAAAGCAGAGCACTCTGTAGTACATGAACTATTATTTCAGCAGGAGTTACCATGTCAGAACTGAAATCCAGCTACATCCTATCCTGCAGCCTCCAAAGAGACTGAGGCTGCAATATAGTTTTTATTCTCCAGCCCTAAATGTTGCCATGGAGACAGGCACCATGGAAGAGTTCTTGAAATTTTATGTCTGTGTTGACAGGAAAGGTGCTTGTTAGTATCTCAGAAGCATGGGAGAAGCAGCTGACAACAGTCCTTATCTCATCTTTCAGAATATCTTTTAAAATGAGCACTGAGTACCATGCACCTCCTTTTGCAAACAATATGCCAGACAAAAGTGACCCTATGTTGCAAACGTGGTAGTGATAATAATGCTATTTCCAGCATTTAATGAGACACACTTGGCTTTTCTAGGTTTTAGACCACTTTACCAGGTCTAAGTGTACCAAGTAGACCACTAAGTGGTCTACAAGTGTACTAAGTAGACCACTTTACCAGGTCTAAGTATAACTACCTAGGTAGTTTAACCAGTAAGGGTGGTTACTACACCACCCTTTAGCTAGGGCATTCTGTATCACAGGGAAACTGTCACTAGGAGGTTTTATCTGTAAGAGAAAAGACAATAGAAATGCCTGACATCTCTTAGTCATCTCCATGGAGAACTTAGTGTCTCAGCTGCAGTTCTTAAGTATAGTTGGAGTAGGTGTTGACTATGGCCAGTGAGATACAAAAGAAAAAGCCCAACCTACAGACTAAATTCATCCAAGCTCCCTAATTCTCTGAGAGAGCTGGAAAAATATTTAGGCAGAGGAAATACTAGAGAAGGATGTGGTTATGTTCCACTGATCTCTTACTTCAGGTCTGGCAACCAGCAATTGAGAAGACAAACTAAAATTTGTCTGTAAATGGTAAACATCCTCACTGTTTTCTGGTGTTGCAGTACTTGTTGTCTTACCGGAAAGAGCCCCTGTAATGAATTGCACCTGATTTTACTGAGTTTCTGGCTGATTTGCTCAAGTACACGACAAGGTGTGCTAGGCAGAAGCTCCGGGAATATGCCTATCTAAGTGAATTTCTTGGCCATCTCCCTCAAAGAAACGACATGTTTTCAGCTTGCTTTGCAGCTGCTTTCTAACCAAGCAAAGATAAAATAATTCTTGTTTACTCTGTCCAAATAAAGAGTTCAAGATCTAATAAAGGTTGGAAGTTTCAAAATGACCAACCAATAGCTTTAGAGTCACCCTTAGCTAGATTATTTCCAGGCCATGCTCAGGCTGCCAGCATAGATCTTGCATGCGCTTCCTCTGGAGAATGGTCACTGTCTGTACTTACCCCTTCTCTCCCCCTCTCACAACAAAATCAGTGAAAATGCAAACATCATTGTATGACTGCAGGTCAGAAACTTGTCCTGCTTAGTCTGTTGTCACACTCCAATTACCCAGTGAAATGTAGCATTATTAAAATTGCTTTCATGTTCTTGATTAAGGCCTAGCTTATTATAGTGCAGCAGGGAGGCTTTTTTTACACCTGGTGCTTCTTAATTTAACCCTTTTAGTGTGCTTACAATTCTTTAAAATTATGTGTCTTAGAAAAGGATAGTTGAGCTTGTGACATCCTAATGTTACAGTGCTCTCAGCTCTGGCATTGCATAGAAGCTAGGAGACAGATGTAGTGAATTATATATTTTAGGATGGAGAACCTCAAAACATGCAGAAGCCCCTTTGAATTTCTGTGGGTATTCTCTGACCAAACAAGTGTCCTAATGGCAATGGTACTGCATAAAACATGACCGCAACCACTGTTACTATCTCTTATCTGTGTATGTTATGCCAGGCACCATTCATGACAATGGCCCATGGACAAGGTGCAAGAAGGACAAAGAGCTGTGGACATTCCAGCTGTAGATTCCAAGGCAGGTTAGTCAAGTCAGTGATAAAAGATGGCTGGTGGTACTAGAATAATACTACTAGGTAGTATCTATTTTTTCAGGCAGACAGAGAGAACTTTCCCAAGCCTCTGAAGTGCTGGACTTCTCAATATTATTTTCAAGGAAAATAACTACTTGCAGCCACACTTTTCAGACTGCTTGAAAGTCCATGTCATGGAACTTGGTGTTGCAGGTGGCATTTCAGTGGTGATTTTTGTGATGATGAGAATAAATGGGCCTTAATCAGGATCAAGATAATATGAAAGATGACTTCTTGCTTTCCAGGAGGAAAAAGCTGTTTAGTAAATGGGAAGAACATAACACTGTAGACAAGAAAAGCCTGGAAATAAGAACACACCATGTAAGGCTGACCTCAGCTGAGAAAGCAAGATGGCAGAAAGCCACACAAACACTTGTGTCATATGTGATGGACAAAGTAAATGGAGTACTATTGTTTGACTAATGCAAGAGGTATCACAGCTGCAGCACATCTGAGAATTTCTTCTGCATAGTCAAATATTTTCCAGCTGAATCTACCACCCACACACAGTAGCAAACCACTCCCAAAGACACTAAGCAACCATATGGCTAATGACATAGCAGCTGTGCACTCTGGGCACACAGTGCATTCAAAATCAACATGGCAATCTAATTCTAAGGCTCTCCATTCAAAAAACACACCAAGACCACCCATGTCATGCAGCTTAGAAATTTCTCCACATTCTATTACAATCCAGGTTATATGCAGTCTCATCTCCTCTGCCAGCACCATTCAGCCAATGCCTTACTACACTCTCATATCAAAAAGATTAACTGCGTGTTAAAGGAGATTGCTCTCTCCACTTTTTTTAAAGATGGATAAATATTATCTATGCAGATGGTTTTAAGAGGCAATGTGAAGCAATCTATTCCTTACACCTTTTGAAGACCAGATAGCATCTCCACCCTCCTATCCTGACTGCTGCTTAGCTTCGTGACTCCTTTGCTTCACATCTTCTCTCATTTAAAATCACAACACAGAACTGAAATTATTATTGATAAGAAAATGTCATACTAGGGAATTACTATATAAATACCCATTTCTTTCAGATGATGCCAGTGTAGCCGTAGGAAAGGGGAGAGGCGCAGCCCTAATAAAACTGTATGAAGGTAAAAGCAGTCCTAACACTGCCTGAATTTGAAGCACTGTGTAGAAATGCAGCAAAAAAACACAGTGCTAGTTTTGTTGTTTTGGGCTGTGAAAAATAACAGCTAGAAGCCACCTGCCAACTCTGTGAAATAGCAACATACAAATAAATGTAGTTCTTTGATGGGGACTGTCAGGTAGGAGATATTCAGGGCAGAAATCTTTTCATCTTACCTGCACCTGCCTCCAAATCACCCACAGGTTGTTCAGAAGTGCTCAACATTGAATGCAAACATCAGCACCCTGTCTATTTTGCACTCTGTCTCAGACAGCGTATCTTCCTATTCACAGTCCTCCCATAAGCTCATATACTTGAAAAGATTTGAAATTTTGCAACCCAGACCAGCCTGGAAACATTTATTTCCTGTATTTCCAGTACAACAACAGAGCTTCTAGCTGAGTTGCTACAATGGTGTAGCAACACCATTTGTGTCGATCTGCTCGAGGGTAGGAAGGCTCTGCAGGAGGATCTGGAGAGGCTGGACCGATGGGCCGAGGTCAACTGCATGAAGTTTAACAAGGCCAAGTGCCGGGTCCTGCACCTGGGGCGCAATAACCCCAAGCAGAGCTACAGGCTGGGAGATGAGTGGTTGGAGAGCTGCCAGGCGGAGAAGGACCTCGGAGTGATGGTTGATAGTCGGCTGAATATGAGCCAGCAGTGTGCTCAGGTGGCCAAGAAGGCCAACAGCATCCTGGCCTGTATAAGAAACAGTGTGGCCAGCAGGGCCAGGGAGGTGATCGTCCCCCTGTACTCAGCTCTGGTGAGGCCGCACCTCGAGTACTGGGTTCAGTTTTGGGCCCCTCGCTACAAGAAGGACATCGAGGTGCTTGAGCGGGTCCAAAGAAGGGCGACGAAGCTGGTGAGGGGCCTGGAGAACAAGTCCTACGAGGAGCGGCTGAAGGAGCTGGGCTTATTCAGCCTGGAGAAGAGGAGGCTCAGGGGCGACCTTATCGCTCTCTACAGATACCTTAAAGGAGGCTGTAGAGAGGTGGGGGTTGGTCTGTTCTCCCACGTGCCTGGTGACAGGACGAGGGGGAATGGGCTTAAGTAGCGCCAGGGGAGTTTTAGGTTGGATCTTAGGAAGAACTTCTTTACCGAAAGGGTTGTTAGACATTGGAATGGGCTGCCCAGGGAAGTGGTGGAGTCACCATCCCTGGAGGTCTTTAAAAGACGTTTAGATGTAGAGCTTAGGGATATGGTTTAGTGGAGACTGTTAGTGTTAGGTCAGAGGTTGGACTTGATGATCTTGAGGTCTCTTCCAACCTAGAAAATTCTGTGATTCTGTGATTCTGTAATGGTACCCGTCTTGGGAAGAGAACAGATGGGACATTCCTGTACACAGGAGCAACTAGCAATCTCAGCTGAACTGAGAAAACAGACACAGGCCCTGAGGACCCAACAGGGGTCTAGAGCACTTCACTTAAACACTTAGTAGCTTCTCTTCAGTAAGATAACACACAATAGCAGTTCCTCGTTCAGTAAGATCACGCACAACAACAGCTCCTCACCTTAGTCACAGGCAGAGATAGAAGAGCCTGCACAGAGCAATGGAATGTTTACCAAGCCAGGACTTGAACCAGTTCACTTGAAATATGAAGGCCATAAGATAACTGGCAGTTTCTGGAGGCCTTATTTCATGTTTGTCCCAACAGGTCAACACAGGAGCTGAACTTTGAGCCCAACGGGAGTGCAGATGGAGAGCTGATTCCCCAGGGATGGAGACCACCACTGTTTGGTGAGGTATAAACAATAGAAAGAGCAGTACAGTTCTGATGAGGAAGAAATAACAAGAACTCCCGTGTTCTAATTTTCTTCTAAAGCAAATAAGGGAATTGGAGTGCTGAGGGGCGTCTGGTTGGTTCAGAAATTTGAGAGTTGAGCACAAGGGTGATTGCCACTGTCTCCACTCCTCCTACCTTTTTTCTCCCCTTGTCTGCAAAGAGGACTCCTAAACCCACCTGTGTAGGCTGTGAAGACTCCCTTCCCACTTAACTGCCCTCACCTTTGGCTGCCAACACCCTCCTATATCCCCAGAAAGCAGAAGCAGATATCCCGACAACCCCTTCCCTGATGCTGAGAAGGACCAGGCCAGCAAAGGGTGGGTTGCACTCTGCCCTTTCCATCCAGAGTCACAAGCACCAATGCCCCTGCCCAAATTTTCCCTACAGGGTAGCAGGAGCTTCAAGACAGGGGGATGAGGATCTGGGGCTGTTTACAATCAATTGGCTTCTAATAGACATTTCCTCTTACCTTGGAATGTGTGGTGAATGTAGGACAACATGGACTGAGTGCATGTCATAGAGGGCTTGCAGAAGGTGCACGGGACTGTGTGGCTGTGAGTAGTAAGGCTAAGGTTTAAGAAACTGGAAGACTGTAAGCATGGGGATAGCCAAACACAGGAGATTTTAAAGTCTAAAACTTAATGGGTAAAAAAATCCAAGGCAGAATACTATTGTCCAAGGGCACAGGAGATGTAGTGCCAAAGAACATCCAATGCTGCAGGCCTGGGATGGACCTTCTCACCCTTACACGGTTATTTCTCAGAGTAAACATTTCTTTCCCATTCATTGCTCCAGCAGCAGAAAAAAACCTTTCCCCTCCATCTGCTGCATCAAACTTTTGAGTGCTGCACACACATATATATATTTTTCAGATCATACCTAGCAGTTTCTAGTACACAGAAAAGCTTTCAGCAGGGCTTACAGCTCTTTAGAGGAACACTAAACTGTTTCTCTGTCCTGCTATAAGCTATATGCTGTGGCTACACTGAATGAGGCAGTGTGCTACAGGGAAGGTGTTCTCCTTCCAGAGATAATCTCTGAAGCTGTACTTATAAAGTCTGCATTGCTTCCTATTGCTTCCACTAACTTCCTTCCAGCCTCCATGTGACCTTCTAGGTTTTTCTTAGGACTTATGCAATGAAAGTTTCTGCAGACATTTTTTTTTCTCAATCACTGCTACCCTGAGAGGTCATATTTCTGATATTTCTGCTACTTCAGTTCCCTAAGGCTGTAAGGCTTCCTGCTCCCATATGAATGTTTTCCCCAGTTTGATCTGCAGAGGTGTTTGGCATTCCAGTCACTTTTAGGGAGTAGCTCATGTTAGCTATTTTAGATGCTTGCAACAGGAAGATAACTGAGAGGTGAAGGTAAATATTTATTTTCTTTGATAAACAGTGGGACTAGTAGATCCAGTTCAAATGGTGATGTCCACCCATGCACAGTACCTTCAGAAAGCACCTTCAGACAGGTGGATCAAATCCTGCCCTACTCAGACAGTGATGGGGATCGTGAAACTTATCTAAGGGCGCTACAGTAAGCTCTCCTTGAGCCCAGTCAGTGCTGTGGACTTTTGATGAGTGTCCTTTGCACAATTCCTTGCGTTTATCATCCTTGCTTGGTTGTGTCAAATTCTAAACAGAAAGCTGGTACATATACTTAACCCCCCAAATCCCAGTGAAGATATCCTGATCATACTTCCAGATAGCATGATTCCTCACAGGAATGATGCAAAGTCTGCAAAATAAGGACCATCACAGCTATGGATAAAGGCTTTCCAGGAATTTTAGAGTGGTTAGTCATCTCTCTACTTTTCCTTATGTTTTGACATTACAAGCTATGATGGCTGTAGATGTTGCACAGAATAGATGCCCAGCATTCCGAATGTAATGTATTCAACCTTCCTACAGCAGGTCATATTGTGAAAACAAATGTTTTCATTATGCAGACCTTTACAGGTTGGAAGCTTTAAGAATGGCTTCAGGATTTGAGTCCAATCAGCTTCAAAGAACGATAAATGATCAGATGTTTATCTGATTTGGCCAGCAGGTGAAGATAGACAAGAACGTGCTGTCTGTCTGCTAGCTCATTTACCTGTGCAGATCTGTTTGTTCAATAAAGAGTTGCCCCACTTCTTTCATTACAGTTTTTTTCTATTTTTTTTTTTCTCGGTAAGGACACTCTCTCATAAATTCTATTTCTTTCCAGTTAAGTACCAATTTCCTTGTGTTTATCATGTAAAGACAATGAAAATCAGATCACTCTCAGTGGAAATGCTAGTATGGTCAGATAAGATACAAGACCAATAATCACAATGTAGAAGGGCACTAATTTTAGTGCCCGTAATTTTAGAGCCGTTTGAAGGCTCGTAAGAATCATCATGTTACTTCCCCCTAAAATCCCATTGGCTCCTAGGTTTGGGAATGCATATCTTGAGTTCCCTTATCTGAATAGCTCAAGGACCAAGAGCAAAAAGCCTATTTAATCTAACAAAGGCCTCTGCATTTTGTGAGGAAGGACACAAATGGTGACAGCCAGTTGAAGCAGCACGGGTGGTACAGTGCTGGTCACGTTTGGAAAGGCAATTTGTCAAACTGGACTGGCCATCCAACACTTCCTGTCTTCAGGAGGAAGGAGCAGAACTACACAAAGGATTCAGGGTGAGGAACAGCATAGAATCTCACTGCACCAAAATTTGTATAGCTTTTACTCCCTGACCTTCTTCAAAGCTTATGTTCCTTCCAGGATTCTGTCTGTGCACCCATCCCAGCAGATCAACTGCAAGGTGTGGAGCCCACCAGTGCTGCTGTCCTGGATGCAGGACCACTGACTAATCCTGCTTTCTTTAAGGGAGCAGGAGGGCAGGACTGTCCAGGGAGGATGAGGATCTGCCAGGACTGTCCAGGGAGGATGAGGATCTGCCCCAAACCGTAGTGGGAATATTCAGCACATGTACACATAAGGACATATGCCGTGAAGCACAGCCAATGTTCTTCTCAACTTACATTAAGGTTCTTTCTGAATTAGAGGAGCAGGAAAAGCAAAACAGCAGTTGTATGCCAACAATGTAGTTATATATGACGTATTTTAAAATCTTGGAAACCCAACAATATTGAATAAAAAACAATTCCCATGTGAATACCAGGCATTTGTCATCCTCTACATTAATATTTTCATATAGGTTAGGCTTTACGGACTAAAAAAACAGGCCTGACAGGGACTTTATGAAGTCATTTGGTCCCTGCTGTACTCCAAACCAAGGCCAACATGACATTTCACAGTTTTGTGCCAGCTACTTTTACAGATCTGCAGTGACACTGAATTCCAGGCAACTCCCTGCTCCCACACTCCACTAGCTTAGAGAGCCAGGAAGAGTTAATGTTGTCCTCATTGCAACTGACATGTTGCTGTATCCTCTAGTCACCACAGGCACTGTAAACAGCCTACTTTCATGTCCCCATTCATACCATCACTTTCTTAGGGCAAATAGACCCAATATCTTCACATGTGCCCACAGGCCATGTTTTCCCCATCTCTCATCATTCTCAACGCTCTGTTCTGGACTTTATCCAACTGGCTTACATTTTTCCTGAAGTGTGGAGCTCAAACAAGATAAAATATTCCAGCTGAGGCTTCATAATTTCCTTGTAAAGGAATAGTTTCATACCTCACAAACAACACTTCTATTTTATACAATGGAAAAATGTTGTCTGCTTTTGTAATAGCACAACCCTGATGATTTGATTTCAGATCCTCAAGAGCTCCTACATCTTTGTCTGTGAGCTTCTCCATTGCCAGTCTTTGTCACTTAATTATTTCTGATGAAATCTCCAATCTTAAGCACATCTTTACCAAACAGCTTCTTACACTTTTAGCATGTGTCCTCACTTGCATGATGATTCTGAATTCTGAGCTTGTTCTGTGCAGAACACAATGTTCTCTCCCAGCTTCATTTAAAGTTAACATTTGAATAAGTACTCTCAATGTCAACATGCCATTCATTTCTAGAAATACTGACTAGAGAGAAACCTAGGGAATTCCTTGCAGGATTTCCTTCTGTGTGAACTTTCCTTTCACAAGGGACCATTGAGAACCGCTCTTTGAGTATGATCTGCCAAGTTAGATAGGTCTGCACTATCTTCATAGTTATTTATGATCCCCTTGCCCTTAATTTGCTTTCCCTCTAGCCAGCTTCCAATTTGCCTTTGCTATTTTTAAGACTCTCTGTAAAAGAGCGGCCCTGCTGCAAATCGAGTCTTTGCTCAAAGCCCTGCCCTGCCTTGAGGATGCATGCCACAATCCCCCAGTCCATCTGAGAGGGTGCATACCTCATCTGATCACTTCTTGTTGATGATGGAAGTGCTAAAACTGCTGTAACCTTTCCAAGAAAGCCTGCTTTTGCCAGCACTCACCTTCTGTAAGGTGATGATTCCTCCTGCAACTCCTCAACACAGCGTGTGTCGTGGAAGTTATGCTGTGCTCTCACCCATCCCAGGGCTCAGCCACAGTCCTGAATTTCATGAGTAGTCCCAACCTACTCCACTTTGGGATATACCTCCTAGTGACTCACTGGGCAACTGGTTGAGCACGTAGGACAGCTGGAGCACTGTACAGAAGGACATGCCACTCAGGGGATGTCCAAATAAAATATTTAAATGATTAGACAGTGAACTCAGTGCCTCCAGCTTCCACATATGGTAAGCATATGGTTGAGTTAAGTGACTGTATTCTACCTCATGCATGAGAGACAATATAGTGGAAAGGATAAACAGAGGGAGTGTGCATGATAGGAATGCATAAGGGATATGTATATAAACAAAGCAGAAGCTCTTTATGGGTATCAGGCTACAAGAGACCCAGCAGAGTGCCTTTCAACCAAAAATGCAACGTTAACATTTTTTACCTAACATCAGCCTTGAAGAAAATAAAACAAACAAAAAAAACACTGTATAGCACTAGCATTTGGCTGAGTTTTGTTGTAGGCCAAGTCTGGGTATCTCTGGACTCTGGCAGAGGTGGAATTAAAGATAGCTCCTGCTGCAGTATGCTGTAGCAAGAGGCCAAGCAGCTGCATCTTTGGATGGAATTGGCTGCACAGGCTCCCCAGGGTGTGTATGGAACATGGGCAATACTCAAACGAACTGCTAGCAGGGCTCTCCAGCTGAGGAGAGCTGAGGTTGTTCTTGGATGCTCTGTGTCATGGGGATGAGCCTGCCTGTCCTTCCACTCACTTTCTGGCTGCTTTTCCTTGATATCACTACCTGTGAAAGCATCTTCCACTCTGTCCACTGAGCAGCTGTTTGCTTTTTCTAGTTATTATTAGTTTCTCCTCTCAAATTTCTGCATGACTGAGCTGAAGTAGATAACCTCTTCCCTCTGTTTCAGCTTCACTGCCTAGCTCAGCCTCAGTGGGTAGGAGAGGCACAGAGAAATAACACAGAACCTCTGGTAAGAGGGATATTATAAGTTAATTAAGACAAAACACAAACTTCAGTTTTCACAGCAGCCAGAGACACCTGCTGTAAGCTAGGAGAACACCTTGTCATATTCATCTGAAATCATTTACTCTTTCACCAAGTGGAGTTCAGACCAGGGTTGAAATATAGAAATCCCCTTGTGGATTTAAAGATTAAAGAAAGAAAAGTGTACATAAAGTACAACCCACTATAACAACGCTAAAGTTGTACAGTCTCTTTAGACAATTTTGGTGCTTCAGCACCTGGAGAAGACACTCTTGATGTGACAGGGTGATTCTGACCCTGATCCAGATTCTATACATGAAAGAAACTCCACAGAACATTTCGGAGGAGCTAGGGAGTGAACCGTTGGTGAATCACAGATAGTGACTGCAGAGGCCTTCCCAGGACAATTTCATGTTTTTTCCTGTTGAACAGGAAGCTTTGTGAAACCTGGTATCAGGAGATGAGACATACACAGGGACACATCTACACTGCTCTGAAGTCAGAGCCTTCACTTTGGGACTGAAAACTAAAGTCCTCTCTGACAGAAGGCTACAAATAGAGGAGAAAAAAACTCATTTTTCAGTACACTGCAGTGTAACAAGGCTCCTATAAACCTTTATAATCCAAGTATATGTCATAGTGTTTTGCTGCATGTCAGAGGATCCATACCTTCAGTGCCAGCTCTCTACCACGCAGCAGAAGGCTCTGAGAGGACTGAGTAGAAAGTGTACTAGTTGAGATTCCCCCAACTGAACTGTAACCTTCAATGAACAATGCCTTGGTGTCCTCCATTTGTCTAAAACTCATCTTCCGGTGTATGTTAACATACAATTCTAATGTAATACTTTATTCACAACATCTAGTTTCAGCAAAGCAGTTACAGATGCCTGTGAAAGGCAGAAGTAAAAAAAGAAAGGAAAACCACAATTAAACCACTTAGAGTAAAAATAACCCAGAAATTTCTCTGTCATTCCCTTATCACTCTGGAATACTGTCCTCTCCTGGCAGGGTGGTACACAGCTTCCTAAACATACCTTATACCTTGCTGTATCTATAAGGAGATCCCTTCACAAGAAAGCCTGCCTCAAAGTCTCACAGTACTCCTTTCTTGTCCAGGAGATAGATAGATGCCTCACTCCCTTTGACATTCAAGTATTTCTTCCTCAGATAGGTGAGAACTACTCTGTTTAGCTGATTATTTAACACTTTGTTGCCACGAGAAGTTCCCTGCTCTTCCCTCTATTGACATATTGACATGTTTAACTATGAAATTTGTCTTAACACAGACTCTTGTATTTTGTAACAGTCTGTACATTAACAACAATGCCTTGTTGCACCCATCCAGAGGAGGTTAATATAAATAGACAATTGCTGGCACTGGCTGAGACCAGAAACAGCAATAGTTGGGTGTGTAACCTCTAACATCTTTCTCTTGTAGTCACGTTCATCATCCAGATTCTGCTGGTCTTCATGGACAGATCTCAGACCTGTTACTTCCCATGCTATGCTATACCCTAAAACAACTTACATTTCATCACACCTGTTTAAAATGGACCTCTGTCCAGCAAGGACAAGTTATCAGTACTGTTTGTCAAGATGTGCAGTGTGCATGCACATTCTAGCAAAAGGAGTGCTCATACGCTACCTAGGAGATATTACTGCCATCAGCACCTGAAGTTTTATTCCCAGCTAAACTGGATTGATGGAAGGGTCACAGTGCCCCTGTACATGCCATAGGGCATTTCTGTGCATGCCATAGGGCATGTACACAGAAATCTCCCATCTATCCTCTCTTCTATTCTGTTACTCTGAAAGACATATTCCTTGCTGCCTAGCAATCCCATTGCAGTAGGTGATACAGGAATTTGCAAATAGCAGGACAGGTTGGAAGTGAGAAGTCTCTAGCCCAGCTGTTCACTCTGAGCAGTATCACTGCCAACAACAGATAATGACAGCTGCTACTTTGTCTAGCCATCTGAAAACATCCAAGGATGAAGATTCTACCACCTTCTTGGTCTGCTTCTGCCAGCGCTACCCTGACTTCTTAGTGAAAACTTGATTTCCAACCCTTGACTTTTGAAGCAGGCTGTGGCTATTGTCTCTTCCTATATCATCTGTAACTTTTGTGAGGGTAGTAAAAAGTTGTCTGAGATGACGTGGAAACAGTTCAAGCCATCTGCTTTTCTGGGATAGAGTTACTGTGACAAGAGTATTTATTGCATGAAAACCAGGCTCTGCTTCTTACTGCTTTTTCTGACCTCAACCCAATGCATGTGAGTAAGGGTCCATTGCCATGCTGGCTGAGGACTGAGCTTAATCACCACCTTATCCACCTCTGAATTGCAAAGGGGACAGAATATCTAACTCCTACTGACCTCCCCAGCCATGCAGGGGATGTTGTCAATGAACCAAAGCACACCGTGCTTCAAAGTAAAGGTGAAGGGAGTGTTTAATGGTAATGTGACTTCTGCAGAGTCCTGTGAGATGTCAGTGCATAAAACCAAGGTAAATAATGACTTGGCGGACTTGTAAGCCAAAGGATTCTTCAGCTAAATAGATTAGTCACTGAAGCTCACTGTGACAGCTCTTCCTTGCCCTCACAGCGAGTCATAAAGAGGAATGTCAACAGTGATTCCTGATGGATTTGACTATGTTATGAACACAGGGAACTCATGCAGTCCTTTCCTCCCCTGTCATTCTGTCATTCTGCTTCACAAATCTGGTTTTGCTGGTCACAAGTCCCTGTTCTGCAATGCTGTTATAAGCTCATGATCAGAGAAGGTAGACAGTGTAAGCCAAAAGTGGTGCAAGTCTAACAGTTCTTGAGCAGTTTATAAGATTGTGAGTTAAGTCTGTTACTCTACTAGCAAGACAGTGAATTAAAGACTTAAATATAGACTGAAAAGTCTATCTTTGATATACCATTGCACAGCATTTTCTTTTATCTCAACAGGGAAGGTGACTCTGACTTGAGCAATTTTTCAATTAACTATTTATGTTTTCCTCTAAAGGTGATATGTGACATTCTATTAAATAACTCTACATATAACTGTACATATATAGATACACGTACCTGCAGCTGAAGGAAAAAGAAATAAAGAATGTGAAAAAATTAAATCATTACAGTACATTATATTCTGAATCATTTATGTATGGCAGAGTTGTTTCTACTTTACATTACCTATCTTTTATAAAAGCTTCAGATATCTTCTAATGGTCAGAATTAACGTGAGAGAGGACCAGAACACTAGATCTAGTTAAATTATTTTCCTTCATATGGTGGCAGGGTCATATATTCATTTCTTTGACTCACTAGGTGTAGCTAGCTGTAGTGGGTTTACATGGCAAGGTTTTGGTAGCATGGGGCCATAGGGGTGGCTTCTGTGAGAAGGATGTAGAAGCTGCCCCATGTTTGGTAAGGGCCCCACTGCTGACCAGAGCTGAGCCATTAAGTGATGTTGTTTTGCACCTCTGTGAGAGCATATTTAAGACAGAAAAAAAACGCTGCACCATACAGCAGCTGGGAGAGTGAGAGGAGTGAGGAACAGCCTTGCAGGCACCAAGATCAGTGAAGAAGGAGGCAGAGAGGTGCTCCAGGTGCCGGAGCAGAAGTCCCCTGCGGCCTGTGGTGAGGCCCATGGTGAAGCAGGCTGTCCCCCTGCAGCCCATGGAGTACCACGGTGGAGCAGGGTTCCACGCTGCAGCCCGTGGAGGAGACCATGGTGGAGAAGGTGGAACTGCACCGACTGTGGCCTGTGGGGGACCCCTGCCGGAGGGGGGTCTGGACCTGTAGCCCGTAGAGAGGAGACCATGCAGGAGCAGGTGACACAGCAGGAGCTGCTGCCCGTAGGGGATCCAGGTTGGAGCAGTTTGCTCCTGAGGGATGGACCCTGTGGTACGGACCCATATCTGGAGCAGTTCTTAAAGAGCTGCTGCCTGTGGGAAGCCCACGCCAGATCAGTTCAACAATGACTGCATCCCAGAGGAGGGACCCGACATCACAGGGGGTGAGGGAGACCGAGAAGGAGTGGTGGAGAAAAAGCGCTATAGATTGACCATAACCCCCATTCCCCCATTCCCCTGCACTGCTCAGAGTGAGGAGGTGGACGACGGTGGATAGGGGGAAGGTGCTTTTGGTTTCTTTCCTTTGTTTCTCACTTCTCTAGCTTGTTAGTAATAAGCAGTAAATCTTACTATCTCCCTATGCTGAGTCTGTTTTGCCCATCACAATAATTACTGTGTGATCTCCCTGTCCTTATCTCAACCCTTGAGCCCTTTTCTCGTATTTTCTTCGTATTTTCTCCCCATTCCTCTTTCAGGAGGTGGAGTGAAAGAGCAGTTGTGGTGGAGCTCAGCCACCCACACAGGTAAAACCACCACACTAGCCATCAAAATTAACTTGAGAGACAACTTCCTGCAGCAGATCTCTGCTGCTAGTGTGACACATCTACTGGAGCCTCCACTTACCATTTGTGAAGGTGTTCACATAGTACCTGCGGCCCTGGGGAGACATATAGCTCTGCCAGCCTGGGGGAAGATGGCCATTCAAGGTATCTTCTCCTGGCTGAGTGGTTGCCTTTCTGGGTTTCTGCTGAGGACCAAAAAAAAAAAAAAAAGAAAAGAAAAAAAGAAAAAAAGAAGAAAAAAAAGAAAAAAGAAAAAACACGATCTTTTAAGTCAATATCTAGATAATTTAAAGTCTAATTAGATGCACATCTGGAAAGAGACCACATGGTTTAGCATTCTAGAGACTGTGAAACACCCAAAGTCTTTCAGTCCGTTTCTCTCTAAGGAGAGAAATAGACAGATAAGTCTGTCCTAGTTTCATCCAGAACATGATTTATATCCTAGAAATCGTCCCTTGGAGCACTGGGTACACAGAACATCCTTTGGGAGAGAAATGAAACCCCTCTGTATTTGATGTTCCATGAGCACCTGGACCTGTTCAAGAAAAACATTCTTGTTAAACAATAAAACTTGAAGCAGAGAATAATCAAGCGCCTGAGAAAGGAAGACATGCATGTGGCACTCTCATTCATTTCATGTAGACATACTAGCAGGTCAAAGTGCTGGTCATAAAGGTGCTGTCCCAATTTAATTTACAGGGGCATCATCACCTTCAGACATTGTGAAGATGAAACACTGCAGATGCCTGTTGCCTACAGGAACAACACGCTGAAGTACATTTATCAGTATGATGATTATATACCGATAATGGATGTGCATTTATAATATCAGTGCATTCATTACTGATCCAGATGTAATCTGGATCCACATCATCCAGTGACTATCATCCTGATTGTTAGGATCCAGATCACCATGAGTGATCCAGAACATTAGGAACAGCAGGAGATAAGCATCATGCTGTCACCTGCTCTCCAGGCATACACAGAACTGCTATGAGGCTTCAAGTGCCACCTCAGCTGTACATCTCTTCACCAATTCAGTTGCAAGCCTCAGTGTGGTGGGGTTCAGGCTGCAAGGAAAAGAAAGAGGTGAAAATGAAGTGCAAGTAACTGTCTGCATCACATTGCATCACCTGGTGATATCACTTTTTCCAAGCGGCTCGTGGTTTCTTGGAAGCTAGGGAGTTACAGCAGCTGTGAGAATACCAAAGAGGGTTTAATCACAAAGATGGCTTGAAGCCCTGTCTGGTCCCTTCAACCAGGGACACTGAATAAGGCCAAGCTGGGAAAATAAGATACATGGTCAAAGACTGCCAGTTGCAGCCTCATAGGGCTGCAGCTATGAACCCAACAGCTTCCTCCTGGCTCACATCTAGAGAGCTTCACTCTGTCTTTCCCCAATCCCTAAGGCAAACCAGGCATACATGTTTATTTGTTTGTTTGTTTGTTTGCATTGCCCTCAAAGGAAGAAATATAAGAAAGCAAGGAAAAATGTATGAAATGCAGTCATTTATTCCATGGAGGCAAATCTCCTTCCAGGATATGCCTTCTGATATTGTGGAGGACAGGTCAGAAATGACTGCACTAAACTCACAAGCAGCCACATCCAGAGGGCAAGCAGACCTTCAGCATCTGCATACAACATTCAAACGTTGACAGACATATGAATATTGCTGTCAGAAAAAGAAACAAACAAACAAACAAAACAACAACGAAAAAACATGTTGTGTCCTTCTCCTACAAATTCATTTTCTGAGTGAAATTCCAAATCTGCTCCAACCCAGAATAAACAGGACATTTAATGGTTTTGGAGCCAAATGTCTATTTCCTGTTTCTTTTCAGTTTGAGAAAACTGATTACAATGTCTCTGAAGGAGCAGCAAACTAAAGAATGATCTTCCATTTATGCCTCATTGGGCTTTCTTGCACAGGCAGGTCACAGGCTGCAAGGCAGCTGTATTGACCCAAGTCCAGTGCAAGATAACCACTGCCTCAACACTGCAGCACAGATTGTGCCTATGCTGATTCAGATTTTAGTTCCTCTCCTAAGCACAGTGAAACCAGGACACACAGATACAGCCTGGGAGATTCAGCTGACCCAATATTAATTTGAGAAGTTACCTAGGCAGATACTAAGGGACTCTATAAGGTGTTTGATTCACATGTCTATTTTGCATACCTATGGCTAGCACAGTGGTAATCAGTAAGATCCTTGCCATCTAATCCTATCTCCTGCTCTTCTGCTCTCTGAAGTTAAATTAAATCAATTTATATCTCTGTATCTGTTATCACCCTACTGTATATGTGTGAAAGCAGAAGCTTTCACAGTTTATGTTGCTATTGGTATTTACTTTTTGCTGATCTCAGCTTCGGATGCAAGGGAAAAACCTCTCACAAATTAGCCAGCCCAAAGGCACATGTTCTTATTGTTGTTATACTATTGCCTAGAACTGTACTAAATGAAATTCCCATCTTAATGAAACTAGCACAGCCATGCCTATTCTTCTGTGACCACAGGGACTGGATCCCTCCATACATGCCAAGGAAACACTTCAGTGTTTTGTAAAGCTTTCTGTGAAAGCTCTAAATCCCATTAATGAAAACACTAAAGTTCATGGATATGACAGAAAAATTGGTATACCTGTTTTATCTCTGAGTTATCTTGAGTTCTTCTCCAACATGATGGGTGTTTACAGAATTGTCTTTTTCACTAAGGAATGAGACTTCTAACAATTCCAACAAACACATACTTATTTCCAGTTCTTTACAGCCATTTACTGGTACCACCAAAAGGACTTGCTCACACAGCTACAGCACATGCAGTATGGACTCAATGTCCAGCAACATCTTTTGTTTGATTTAATTCTCAAACAAGACTAAAAATAATTCACTGCAGGCTCCCCAGGCACAACGTCTCTGGAAGCATCCCACTGCTCATGCAGGTGATGCAGACCAGTGGCTGTGTCTGTGGCACCAACCGCATACTCTTCTCACACAAATCTTACAAACAAAAGTGTTTTTGTGCAAGCTGACTTTGGGTCCTTCTCAGTTTGTGTGTTCTTTCCTGCCATATAGAGGAGCTTTTTCATCTTACATCTCTCTTAGACACCCCTTTGCACAGCCTTACCTAATGGAAACATTGGGAATTAAAAAGAACTCTTGGAAAGAGTGTGTCTTACGAGTGCAGTAACTGTATTAATGTCTAAGAAGGTGTCTGGCTGATTTCTGTCTCCAGGACTACCTCTTGAGGGGTTGTACTTGCACCTTACCCATACACAGTCCTTATTCAAAGCATGGGTAGGTTTGCTGAGAAAGCCAGGGCTGAAGGGCATTCAGAGGTTCAAGGTCAATGAAAATATGCAGGGAAGGTCAAAACAGAAGGGAAAGAAAGATAGTTCCTGACTATTTTTTTGAACCACAAAAACCTCTCTCCCCCAGTACATTCCAAGGGACAGCATAGAGTAATGCTCCAGGGGCAGCTCCTGAACTCTCTCCATAACAGGATTAATGACCCCCATTGTTGTGTAAAAAAGCATACTGAATAAAATTCATATTCCACAGTGTAGGAGTATACCAGCTCCTAAAGAATTTTATAGCAGTTTGGGACCCTTAGATTCACTGTACAGATCTCTGGCCTAGAATATGAAGTTACACCAAAAAAGCACACAAGCATTATGTTTCACAGTTACTAATTCTATTTTGGAGTTACTGTCTCTACCATTGCTTCTGATTCTGCAAATGCTTAAATGCTGAGGGCACAATAGTCCCTGTGAATGATGGTCAAGAGGACTGAATATAAGGAAAACTCCAGCACTGCCAAATGCAGCAGTTCTAGTAAACAATGGAACACTGGTCTGCTTGGATGTATCTGAACTAAGGATATATGGATCTCTTTCATTTGTTTTAGGGAGCAATATGATTCCAAACAGTAGCTCACTATTGTGCACTATTTTACCCCACCATAGGAACTGCAGAAGAACCTCTTGATACATGGACCACTTTCTGTATTAGAGTCCCTAACTCCTCCCAGTGCAGTCCTCTCCTGCACGCAATCCCACTCCTGTGGTGGCTCTGCTCCAATGTGATACTCTATGGGGGAAAAAGGAACTGAAAATGGCACAAGGAAGGAATGAAGAAATAAAACTTGGTTTCATCCTCTACTCCTCACCACCCTACACTCTAGGAGGGATCTGGGACACATTGCATGGGGCTGTGGCATATGGAGCTGGACTATAAAATGCATCATAGTTTATAGTTCTGGCACACTCCTTTTAGAAATGAGAGTCCTGTGGAGTCCATGGGGGCAGCACACTGTCCCTGCTCTGCCAAAAGAGATCAGTGTCACAGTAGAGTTTCTCATTCTGTTCTGCTTGGCAGACAAAATCCTGTCCTATCCAGACCCTCTGCATTCCCTTTTTCCAGAATCAGCACAGCTAAATTTGGACCATATTTACACACTCACATGGGAGGAGTTCAGACTAACCTGTATGTAATGAGAGGCAATCCTGCTCCAGCCCGAGGAGACCAGACAGGCGTGGCCATAAGGCAGCACAGAAATAGGAGGTGACCAGCAGATGGCGTTCAAGAGCCCAACTCCAAAGCTGGCAATGTACAGCACAAGAACTTCAAACCTCCCCAAACCCAGCTTCTACCAGAACACACCCTGTGCCCCTTCCACGTATCACAAGAGAGGCACATCTGATTGCACACCTCTTCCTTGAACAGCTTTGCAGGACTGTGCTATAACTTTGATCTCTTGTTACTATTTTTAGGAGAATTATTGCCATGATAGTTTAAGAGAACTTAAATCATAATAGAGGACAATCTACACAGAGGTCTTATTTTTAGCAGAGAGCGTTATTAACCTGCAGACAAAGACAGAACAGCTGATAATTACTGGAACTTGAAACTAGACAAGCTCAGATTGAAAAGAATCTTTCAGTCATTAAGATAATTGTCAGCTGGAATGGCTTACCAGGAGGCTGTTCACTTCTTGTAGTTCCTCCATCAGGATTAAGTGCCTCTTTCTAGATCTGCTCTATTCTAATCAGAGAAAAAAAGATGGAACCCTGAATCTCCTTGAGGTGGCTGTGCAGAAGCTCCGGCTGAGTGGACCAGCAATCCCTTCTGGCTTTCAAATCTTGCAACTCCCACAGTGCCTTTGAGCTAAGAGAAACACTTAAGCCACTCCCCTCAGTGTCATTTCTGGGAGTGTCACCAGCCTCTACATGGTGGTGGACAAGCAGATTTGGACCTGAAAAGGATGTCTGCAACACACCATAGAGGAAACAGGAAATGTGAACAATGTGAGTAGAGAGGGGAATGTGTGAACCCAGTAAAATCCTTCTGCATCTGTATTTGGAGCCTAGAAAAGAGACCCAGTATCTCTCAAAACATTAAAAACCGAGAACACAAGCACTTCCCTCCTACAAGATTTTCTAGAATCAGAAGTCCATACAGCAGGGATACATACAATGGTAGACAAGAGCCACTTGACCAGGCCTCGTGACAAGCAATGGAAGCAATGGTTTTCATTTGTTGTCTGCAGAAGCACAGTGACAGGAGTCTTCTGATGTATGCACAACAAAGAGGAACCAGAAATTTGCAGCAAATACAAAAGGAAGCCAAAAGCAGAGTGGGCACTGGAGCTATTCAGCACCAAAGCACGTAACAGAGAGGTGGCAAAGATGAGCATAAGAAATAAGAGCAGATCTACTGGGTCAACCCACCTAACCCAGGACTCCAGCACTGACAAAGAGGCAGAAGGATGTGCTTTTTAAGGCACAGAACATGAATCTCTCCACTACCCATTCCCCCAGCATTCACAGGCATTGGATTAGGGATGTTAGGGCAGCCACCCCAGAGCATCACAACCTACTCAGAAGCTGCAGTCTTGACCATGGAACACTGTTTCATGGCTTTCTCTGCTGTTACACATACTGCTTAGAAGCATTCCTGAAGTGAACGAGAAGTGGGTTAGATATCCCAGAGGCTCCACATAAAAAAGACCACCAGTCATGGCCTGCACATGGAAGCCCTGGCTAGTTGTTGTTTAGGTCGGCCAACTCAGAAGAGGGCATGCAGGTCCAGCAGGGAGGCAGTGATACACTGGCAGTGGCATTGCCTCCTCTGCCCAGCTCTTCTGACTTTCTGACTTCTTTGTTTTACTTTTCTTTCTCTTCTTGATCAAGTTAGCAGCAGCCCAACTCACCCTGTTCCTTTGCAGACCATGTGGCAATGTGATCCACTCCCAGTAGTGGAAAAGAAGAAAATGAAGACGGGTTTTATGCAGCTAAGAGAGGAAACAGAGAATGAAGGGCCCACACACATCAGTCCATCCAATGCTGAATGACCCTGAGTTCAGCCTTGCTCAACAGAGGAAAATCACTTGCCATTTTCAAACTGCAGGAAATCCCCTTTCCCCTTCAAAGACAGATCCAAGGGAGGAAACATCTGTGCACTTAAAAGCCTGAGCTCTCTGGTGATGTGTTTGCACTCTGGCAGAGCACAGCCCAGTGGTTCTCCCAAACACACAATCCAAGGTAAGACAAAACAATCCCAAAAACACAAATGCAGGCCTTGAGCAATCTGATAAAAGACTGGGGCTGGACCAAAGGCCTCCAAAAGTCCCTTTCAATTTAAATTATTCTATGATTTTATGGTCTTATTACAACAGAGCACCCAGCCTCAGAGCAAATCATGAGGGTGACTCTAGCTTTGAGAATTAAATGCAGTGTTACCTGCTGTCACCATTTGCTTGGAGTCACACTGCTCTTCTGCTGCAGTGTAAAAGTACAAAGAAAAGCTATAAAGCCTTGTTAAACAGCTCCCCTGCAATGTCCTGCATGGTGTTGGAGGATCACTGGTAACAGAGAATAGACAAAAAAAAAATGCAGTGGAAACTGCAAGAAGCAATGCAGGTAGACAGCAGAGAAAAGCTGCCACAACATAAACCTGCATCACAACAGTCCTCTGTCCTCTGGGGGGAAAAGCTTGCCCTGTAATGACATTAGTGAGCTGATATTTTTGCCTAACTGCAGTTTTCATAAATACCAAACTTGGCAAATGTATGTGTTTACATGTATGTGTCGAGGGTGTGAAGCAGAAATAAGGTCGATATGGTGAAGCCAAAGAGCTAGGGTCTGTGTTTGAAGGCGACTGATACTGTAAACAGGACTGCTAGTATGAGAAGTCCACAGAAAACACTCAGAAGCAGCAATGCTTACATTGAGATCTGTATCTATCCTGAATTTGACATGAAGATCCCAGCACTGGGAAGTGCCCCATACAGCCTCCTCAGGCTTGGAACAGGCACAGCCATACTAACTCATGCCCTTGTGAAGGGAAATATCTGGTGCTCCCCTGAATCCCTCCAGCATTACCCACAATCTCTCTCTCTCTAGTACGTTGAGTCATCCCGTGTTTTGTTCATTTTTATGCAATCTTTCTTGCTCAACATTTGGTTTCCATGGTGTCACGTATGCTGTGTGAAACATTTATATTTAGAAAGTGGAACAGGTCATGTGAGCTCTCCCAGTTGTTATGGCAACCAACACAACTCCTAGTTCAGCTGAATCTAACAGCACAGGGCTACTGCGGATAGGTTGCCCTCCCTGGGTGGTTTTGCAGACACCGTTTCTGCAGCAGAAACTCAAGAGAGACTGCAGTGCAGACATGGCCACTGCCCCCCCCCCCCCCCCCCCAATCCCCCACTCCTGAGACCCTGCAGCCCAGCTGATGGCCTTCTTCTTCTTTGGGTACCACGCCTCATCCTTGGTCACCTTCTGTAACACCACCCACTTTCAAAAAGAAAAAGTCCTTTTGCCTGTACCAAGTGCTAGGGCATCTCAGTGTTTCTTGTATCAGCGGATTGGAGCCATGCACATACCCACATGCCAGGCTAACAGGACAGCTCTCATTTTTCTCTTCTCAAAAAAATCCCTTTCCCTGATAACTCTCCTCCATGCCACCCTAAACTCTTCTTCACCCCTTGTCCTCCTAAATAACATCAACATCTCTGTGCAGCTGCTGTTTCCTCAGATGAGCTCTCTCTCCATCACCTTCCCACCAACCCCATACAGCTGTGACACTCCACTGGAGGACCACGGAGTGAGTTCCTGTGGACAGCTTTCCGCTCTGGGATGAACTCTCCTAAAGCTATGCAAACCCATTTCCAATTTGGCTCTGAAGTCCAGCACTATATTCCTCACTGTGGGCTTGCTCTCCCAGTCAGACCCAGCTGCCGGAATTCCTCTCCTCTCCCACCCAGGTCCCTGGATGTGACACAGTTGTGCCCAGAACCATGCTTTGAGCTAAGATCCACTGAAGAGCACTGTGCTTGCAGGCAATTTGTCTTCTGGGACTGATATACTCGCCTCTGTCAGCGCCCTACACTTGACAAAAGCAAACTGTTGCAGACATTACAGTACCAGCGTATCATGTGGGTGCTTATCAAGCTGAACTACCCAGGTATCAAAACAGATGTAAGTCTGGACGAGACACTGGAGAGACCAGAGTCTATTTGAGTTGGCTACTAGAGGGACCAAGAGGTCCAATCCTGGTCTCTTCCACAGACCGTAAGTTCTGGGAATTGGCTGAGACCCATTTGCTTGTGTGTGTCTGTGTGTGTGAGTTGAAAGGATCCATGGCTCAGCTGCCAAGTAGACTGCCAGCTCCTGAACAGACTGTCTCAGGCGAGTTACAGGAAGGTTTCACATTGCATATAGGTATGTATTCCCTACTAATAGACCTTTATCTTGTTCAGCTACATGGGGGACAGGATGAGATTATTGGTGCTGTTTGTGTGAGTGCTGAGTGTTTCTGTCTGTCTGGATCTGTGCGGCTGGCTATATGTATACGTATTTAAGTACTGTCCATCCATTAGTGTTGCATACCTACTGCTTAGCCTCACTGCTGCCTGCACCTAGGGATATGTAGCTTTGGCAGCCTCACCTCTGTTGGTCAAACAGAATCAGCAGCTCCTGACAGAGTGCATGTAAACTTCCCAGCCCCTGGTGGGGGGTTTCCAGCTGAAGATGTGGAGCTGAGGAGCTTGACTCCTACTGATGTTAGCTGAGGTGGAATAATCCCAGTTCAAAACAAAACTGAGCAATGATGAAGAGAGATACCTCACATGTGCCTGACCCCTGCTACTGCCCCAGGAAAATGAAGGAGCATCACCTTGCATTCATTCCATCCTGCAGAAGCCCACCTCTGCAGCAACAAGTTTAAGAAAAGACTTCACACACCATGTCCATTCAAAGGCTCCAGGTTCTGAAGAGAAAACAGAGGGATCTTGACATCCCCATGAGGCTCCACAGGAAGTCAATACACATACATGCCATGCAGAAATTAAAAGGCAAGAGCAAAAATGCCAGGAAGGACTGAGGTGGTACCTCTCACTCACTCCCAAACACAGCTGTGTCAAACTGCATCCCTCAGATGTGAAGAGTTTATCTGAAACATCTCTACTCCTTTTTCTTCTTCCCAAATAGAAATAAAGAAGTTAGTACTCTCCCACTAATCTTGTTTTCAGCAGTATTGTGTTTTTTTTTGCTGTTCAGAGTTAATACCTGGCATCTAATTTGCTAGCTAGCGGAGCCAATATGGGCTATGGAGGTCTGTAAACAGTTTATATGTTAGTACACAGCCAGCTTGGTTCACCAACATGCAGCATATTGAGCGCTCTGCATTGCTACCTTTCTGCTATTAGGAAATTAAGCCATGATGTCTTCCCACCATGCTGTCAAAATAACAGGATGTGTCCAGCTGGGACAAAGCTGATTTCTCAAGAGATACAGAGCTGATGGTAGCTGACAGGGTCGCATCTCTATGCCAAAGCTCCCACATACAATTGGCTTACAAACTTTGACATGAGCTTACCGAAATGCAGGCCTATTATCTCAATTGGAATTGAGACAGAGCTCTGCCACAGGCTGGCATGAGCTGGCTTGCCTAGATCCTAGGACTTCCCCAGGAAAGTGTTATTGCACCACAGTTTTCAGTGTGGAAATGGGTAGGAAAAGATGAAAGCCTGGGGCTAAGGCATCGTCAGCATTTCATGAGCTCTGGGCTGGATGTGACATAGGCAGCCCAGGAGGAGCCAGAAGCCCAGCATGGCTCAGCACATGGCACCCTCCTCCACTTGCTGTGCTCCAGAGGTATATTCCAGCTCCATCCCTGACATAAGCATTTGGTACAAGGCAGAGCACCAGGGCCAAGTGCTCTGAAGGACTTTGTTGTCCTGGGCAGCCAGGGACAACAGGCCCATTGTTGGGCAAACCTTGTACTGTAAGAGTCACCCCACATATGCCTAGACAGTCACAAGGCCAGACCAGGCCAGCTGCAGCATTGTTGCTTGTCTACAGTTGGAAATGACAGATCCCCACTGAGTAACTGCAGAGCATGCCATACCAGAAGACAATCTGGCGCTCAAGAGGCAGCTCAACACTGCATGCTCCAGGTGCTCTACAATGGGGATGGAGACTAGAAGCCGTTAAAAAAAAGAAACTTCCCAGAACGATCTAAATTTACAGTCTGTCCCCTCTCCCTGCACTGCTTAACTCAGTGTGCCCGTGACTCTCACAGCCCTGCAGAGCTCTGGTATCAGCAATGCCCTATGCCCTAATTCTGCAGCACAGAAAAGGCAGGCAGAGAAGTACCCACAACAGGCTTGAGCACCAGCAAAGGACAGGGCAGCACAACTGCTTTCTGTGCTCCTAGGATCCTGTGAGTACAACTGGTTTTGAAAAAAAAGTGTCTGGAAATGATGCCAAATGATTTTATACAGGACCTGCAGTCCTTACGTTGCAGGGATGTTCAGTCTGGCTAAGCTCCCTCTTCTATATGCACTGACAGAACACGCTCTCATCAGCCCAGAACGAAGCTCTGAGTCTCCCACGCTCACCTGCATGCAGGGATATGCCCAGTCTGTCCAATCAGAGCCAAAAAGAATGGATGAGTTCAGATTAGATGTAGTTCCATAGTCAGATATTTCACAAGATGTTGTGATGAACTGCAAAATGCATGCACTTAGAACTACAAGGCAGCCCCAGGCCACCATGGCCTTGGTAAGGATGTGCCATGCTACCATCTATGACTGTCCCCAAACAATGCCTCACTACTTCTGAAAACAGATGCCTTGTTTTATCTGAAGACAAATGAGAAGAAGTAACTGTTTAAATAGGAAGAAAAAAAAAAAAAAACTTGAACAGAAACAAAAACAGAAACCTCCACCACCTCCACCTGACTTTCTGCATGGCACCTAGAAACCCGCCACCTTGAGGCCCAAGCAGGGGGGCAGCCCCTGCCTCCTGCCAGTTCCCTGTGGGCTGCCTGGCTGGTTGCTGACCTGTCCGTCAGCTCTGTTACAGTTCCACAGATCCTAGGAATTGTAAGCATCCCCTCCTTCTGCAGCACTCCATCTGACCCTGAGCACAGCAGTCAGGTGAACAAAATCCAGTATCAGCCACTGCAGTAACACAATAAAAAACTGCCCCCAGCAGCAAAACATTCTGTCTCCAAATCAGATTACAGGCTTCCAGCATCTCACAGGAGGACATGAATGTGGTGCCACCATAGTAGCTATTAGCAATGAAGAGTCGCTTGCTTTTGTGTGGATTGCACAGAAGCTGGAACACTTCCACTCCAGCAATGCACAAGGCGCAAAAAGAAAAAAATGAGTAAAAATAAAATAATAACGAAAAATCTATAAATCACCGTGCAAGAAATTTGTTCTCTCAAGGGTACAATGTATTTATACAATGTAACATGACAAACATACACCACTTACAAAGGGGTTGTGTCAGGGCATGGCTTTATGTGCTTCATTTCTCAGACAACACTGGTTTTTTGTTTGTTTGTTTGTTTTGTTTTTTTAACAAGTATGACTCTACTGCTGTGCTCTGCAGTTTCCCAGACAAAATAAACTTCATAACAACTAAGAACTAGTGTCTGTTCTTTTAGGAAGGGATCCTCTCTAAAATTATATGCTAGAGCTAGATGCTCTCCCATGTGCACACATGCACATGCAACAAATCTAAGGCAAGGTCCCATCCACCTCTGCTGCTGTCATTTGCCAGGAATGGAAATTTACAAAAATATTCTGGAACACATGAATAACCCATCTGCAAGAGAGAGAAGGAAGTAAAAGCAACATAGTAGAGTTTCTGCTGAGATTTCCAGAGCTGGTGTGTTCTCCTTCTCAAAAGAAGTTAATGAAAGGATATTCTGAGATTGTCTAAAGGGTAATGTGGGTTAGTTGTTGATATATTCTTCTTTAATTACTTTATAAAAGACTTTAAAAACCCTCCCTTTGTTAGGAAGAATGTTGGGACCAGGTCCCAGAGAACCTTATGCTGATCTCCATTTCTAATAAGATATTTTTATTATAAATATTATCTCAAAATCTGTGCAATTAAAACAAAATTGGAATAGTTAATTCAGATTCTGTTCCTGGCCCCAGGCCTTAAGCACAGCTATTAAGACTCAGGCATATTGCTGCTATATTTTCTTGCGCTTTAAAATGAAATTTACTTCTCCCTGGTGCTGTGGTAGGTCAGGATCCCCAAACAGAGCCCCAGCTACTTCTGCATGCAGCCTGGATGTGACTTTTTATTTACAATTGTCCTTAACTTCTTTTGAATGGTGCTTCCTTGCAGAGGAAATCTCTTATGCAGTTCCTACCTACTATTCCCTCCATTAGATGGCTTTATATAACCAAAACTTAGGGAAACTCAGATGCAGAAAAAAAACAATTGAACAGACAAGATACAAAGTGCTGCCAGATGCACATTCCTGTGCACTCCCTCATAATCCCTCTCAGGCAAAGGGAATGTAACTGTTGTTGCCAGCAACTCTGCAGTAAAGCATATGAAGACAGACATGACATTTAGCTGTTATTTTTTTGCTGCTGTCGAATGGTATATTTCTTCATAAATGAGCAAACAAACAAAAAGCAAGAAAAGAACACCATTCCCAGCACTTGCTAAGACCAAGCCAGGCTGCAGCAGCCCCAGCCAGTGCCCCAAGTCAGAGCCATGGCTCTGCCATGACTCCATGGCCTGCCTGCCACCAAGCCACTGCAGCCAGCCAGACAACCAGAGGCCACTTAGGAGGGGAGACACCGCATGGAACTGTGCCAGTCTGGGTGGGAGTTGGCTGGGAGCAGCGCTGGTGTGAGGGGCCTGTGGTGGCCACATGCCAGGGGACAAGGGCAGTAAGGGGAGGGCTCCATGGTGAGGTAGACAACACCTGCTGCCCCTTGCAGCTGGGATAAGTGTGTCCTGCCAGGCTCAGCAGGCACTTCCTGCAAGGACAGCCCTGGTGGCATGTACCTTTGCAGCATTCCCAGTGTTTTTTTAAGGAGACCTTTCTCTAAGAAGGGGAAGTATGGGACTTTCTACCCCAGTGGAGAAAGATGTCACTAGAGGAAAGCCCTCCTTCCCCACCAGTCTCAGTAACACCAGAGGGTGCTCATGGCAGGATGTGCTGAGCATGACCACAAGCACCTGGCTGCCTTTCCACCTCCCGTGGGGCAGTCTGGACACACCAGCACAGGCAGAGAAGCTGAATGGCACCAGAGGATGTTATATTCACCTAAAAGCTTCTTTCCCAATACACATATTAGAAAAAGTGCAAATGTGATGTGCAAGTAACACAGCAGCATCAGCTGCCTCTGAAAATGTCCCTTTACACATAAAGCAGAACAGGATCTGGCTGCTGGGCAAGAGCCACACATTCCCCCCCAGCCCCACCACACAGACTTGGCCTCTGCAGCTCTATCAAAGACTGGGCTGGTGCACAGAGACCTCAGCAGTGCAAAGTGTGCTCTGTGTCTGCTGTCCCCCTCTGTTTCTCCTGTGTAGATTGGCCTTTCTGATTTGGAAGAGGACACCTGGATCTCTCCCACATGCCACATACCCAGGGCTATAAAGTGAGCCATCATCTTAATAGGCTGGGCAACCTTTGACAACATGGATGCCTCTTATCTCTGACATATCACTAATGCTGACGTGAAAGGGTCTGTTCATGTTTACTTTCTAATTAGCAGCATACCTTGAAGCATTTGAGAAACCACAGTTTCTTGTCCTCAGAGCTACTGCTTCCATCTGTTTACACACCAAAGGGAGCTCAGACCTCTTTTTAATGAAACTGCACAGTACAAGCATTTCATCTCAGAAGAATGCCTGGGTCACCACACTTGTAAAAGCTCATTTAGTCCTGGGATGACCCATTTATGAGAATAAAATTTAACCCAGCACACTGCAGACAGGGGGAAGGGCAGCAGATACCAAGGATGACAAAGGCAGACCTAAAAGAAAGCATCAGGAGGCTGCTGCAGCCAAGCAGGTCCGCAACAGTGAGAGCCATCAATTGGAGGTGATCAACTGCAGCCAGAACAGACACACACAGAAAAGTGGAGCAGGCAGAAATATGGACAGGAAATTACAAGATGATATTCAGCTTGGAAAAATGCAAGTACAAGAAACCAGTCCATAAAAGAGCTAGTGGGAGGGAAATCCCTGGAAAAAGTCATTGATGAATTGCAATTTGCCCCACCCTGTAACTGAGAACATCCTCAGAAGAACATCATGAGCATCACTGAACCACCTCCTCCCCACCCGCCCCTCCCCTTTTGCTCAGTCATTCCCCTTCTCTACTAATGTTGATTTAGAGGAAATTAATTATCTCCTCATTTTAAAAATGCCATATTTCCTTCTAGACACCCCATTCCCTTCTGGACTTTTCTGTACTTCAAGCCTCCAATCAGATGTCTATGAGGATGCATTTTTGCTTCACCTCAATCTAATTTATGCAGCAAAAAGGATAAAGGAACTTGTTAGAAAAAATGGCTGACAACTGCCATTGCATATAAAGCTCACTGCAGAATCGTGAACTGAATATACACATTTGGAAGAAGGCTGGCCTCTTACCCCTGGGACTATCCTTCAGCAAGGATGCATTTCCACAATGTCCAGACACTACAATGCATTGCTTACTCAAGATTTATCACCAAGCCTCACTGTCTCGCAAAGCAGGCAAAGCAAATCTATCAACTTGTTTGTTCTACATCCAGCAAGTTATTCCTGTTTAATGAATTCACAATTTCAATATACATCTTCCTCTTTTGTCCACAGGATATAAGTGCATTTTACTGTAGCACTGGTATTTACTGGTTATTATATGGTAGCACCAGAAGTCATTGGGACTGGGAACCCTTTGTGCTTGGTGCTATGCATGTAAAGAAAGGAACCTCTGAGATTACTTTTAGATGGAAAATAAGGTGACAGTTACTCTTACAACAACTAAGGAAATGTGGCTGTAATATTAGATAAAATTAGAAAAAAAAGCATTAACAGTAACAGGAAATGTTCTATAAATGCAGTAGTATTAAGAGGAAGACCAAGTAAAGGAACCACTTGCTGTGCAGCAGAGAACGAAAGCTACCCATGGATGATCGTGTTCAGTATCTTGAACAAAAAAGTCATCTGCTAATGAAAAAATCATCTGTGATCAAGTGGTTGCCACAGTTAATACTAGCAACAAAGAGTTAAAATCTTTGCCTGCAACAGGGAAGGAAGACACAGAACACTGATACTGAATAATTCATCCTAAGACTTTTAAAAAACTGGCTCATAAGTATGAGAGCCTTTGCTAATCATCTCTGAGAATTTGTGGAAGATCAGGGAGGGAAAGTTTTGGCAACATAGGAAAGGCAAAACAGAGGGTCTCACTTGAAGAAAGAAGGAGACTTCTCACTTGGAAAAGAAGGAGATGGAATCGTACGTAGGATAAAAATGAATTTAAATTGCAGGTTCAGCCTGTAGAGAATATTGAAGTTTGGACATCCTCAAAAAAAAAAGACCAGACAACTGTTTTTCAGAAATAACGAAGGTATCATTGAGACTTTAATGAAGCAGAGGAGTGAGCCTGTGACTACAGTATGAGATACGCATATGTTCCCTGAGTAGCCGTTTTCAAAGATCACACTACACTGACATTGCCTGAGGTGACTTGGAATATATGCAGTTGTTTTTAAAATGGAAATATTATTTCAAGTATGAGATTACATACTGAAAACAAAATCTAATATAGGAAAACGCTACTTAGAAAAGGCCAACACTTGGAGCTGAAAGTTAAAGAACTAGGGTGGGGACTACGTAATCTTTTTTGACTGCATGCATAACACAGACTTTAATAACATTATCACAAATTATTTTCTTACACAGGACTCTGATGCTTAAGTGCTGTGATTATTGAGAAACTGCTTAACAGTACCTAATTTCTGTCCTCTGGGGAATAATTTATGAGGAATGAAATGTATTCAACTGTAAAATCAACCATTTAGACTGACAGCAATTGGGAATAAGGCCCCAGAGACCACCAGCATGTGGGGTTTACCTCTCCTTAATCCTGATATTTAAGAAAAAATACAAGACTTTTAACTACCATCAAACCAGTAATATCTCCCTGCAGAGACACAAACCAGGACATTTACAAAGGGATGTGAAATGCCTAGGTTCAGTTTTATTTATCAATAACTTCTGAGATCAGTCATTTTTCATTTGCATTCAATCAATTCTGCATCCACAAGCCAAATATGAGAGGATTTCTTCAATCCAGTCTGAATCATGAAGCAGAAAAGCTTCTGGAGTGATCCAGTAGATCTTCCCCACCCCACTTAAATAATGGCCTTTAAAAATGCCAGTAAAAATGAACGTACTTGAGTGACAGAGATACAAGGCCCTTGTTTAAAGAGACCTGGTAAAAACTCAGATTGAGGTTGGTATGATCCCAGATCCAAGCCTGTGCTGTATTATTCAAGGGGTTTTGCAGATCAATGGCCTTGGATTTGTACAAAGTGGTCTCTGCCAAAGCCCTTAGGCTGCACAGCACATACATGCTTCTGAGGGTTTCTGTACGAGGCTGAAATACAGAGCTGCCTGTTTCCTTGTCCAGCCAAGCACCCCAGCAAGGCACCCACCCTCCAGCCTTACTCTCACATCACCTTAACCTTTTCTCAGCACTACCTTTGCTCTCATGTAACCTGGACAAAATTACCTTAACGAGTAATAATTCCCAGACTATCAGCCCTTTTCACATGAACTGCTAGTAACTTTTGCATGTGAACCAGTCATATTTGCAGTTGAGGTAACTTGAAGCTGGGGATTGCAAAAAAATTAATCTAGACAAAGCAAGAAAGATTATTGCAATTATATCTCACTGCTTCAGATGGGATTCTTAAAGCCTGTAATCATATATTTCAGTGAAAAATACTCTATTTTGAACTTAGAATCCATCTGATATACAGGGCCAAAAGTTTCCTGATAGCAAGCTACTACCCTGTGTAGAGCAGAAAAAGAAAAGAGTATTGTAGCACAGTTTTTGATACAGCTAATCTAGGAGCAATGGAAACACCCTCATGGAAACACAAAAAAGAAAGCTCCTAGGACGTCACATCTGCCAGCAGCTTGCCCATGCCAGTGTGCATCTGCACCACTTCACTCCTGAAGCTCTGCATGAAGGTGCACTGTTGTGGTCTCACCTTGAATATTCTGTACAGTTCTGGGCTCCACAATATAGAAGTGATGCTAAGATACTTGGGAATGTCCAGAGGAGGGAAACAAAGCTGGTAAAAGGGTTGGAAGGAATGTCCTATGATAACAGGCTGAGGACACTTGATTTGTCTAGTCTGGAGAAAAGGGGGCTAAGTACATGACCTCTACAACTCCCTAAGAAGGAGAGATGGAGATGACCGTGCCATTCTCTTCTCTCTGATAGGATATGTGGGAATGGCACATAGCAGTGCCAGGGGAGGTTGAGACTCGATCGATATTAGGAAAAATGTCTTTACTGTGAGGGTAGTCAGGTACAGGATTCCTGGGGAAATAGTTGATGCTCTATGCCTGTCAGTGTTCAAGAGGCATTTGGATAATGCCCTCAATAACATTCTTTAACTTTTGATTAGCCCTGAAGTGGTCAGGCAGTTGGACTTGATAATCTTTGTATGTCCCTTCAGAACTGAACTATTCTGTTCTATGAAGTCCACAGGCCAACCCCTTTGTGACATCTGTGGTGCTGCACCCAGCCACCTGAATACTTGGGTTCAGGGAGACACAGGCAGGAATAGAAAGCACTTAGGTTCAACAAAAAGTGCTACAGTTCATACCTGAGAGACACCTTCTGCCCTGTAAAAAATAGTAATTTTTTTAAAATGCATTTTCATGTACTGCTGCAACAGCCATGTCTATGAAGAAAGGAACTGGAAGCCTTAGCAAAGCCTTGCATGTACAGGCAGGTCCCACAACCTCCTGAACAACAAACACCAGCCTTGGCCTCATGCCTAGGAAAGAAGCATGACAACACAGAACAGATGCTGAATTCAGACTACAGATTGGTAGAGTTTATCTGAATGAATGTAGGTGCCTACAGCTGTGCTCCTGTAATCACTGGGGAGAAATGGAGGACCAAGCTCCTTCCAGACAGGCTGTTTGAAAAAGCACAACCCCAGAAGCACCTCTTTATTAGCTGGCTACTAAGAAGTCTGAGTAACTTCATTTTGTCTCTTTCAAGTAAAGATGAAGTTGTTCTTCACTGTCTACATGTTACTAAGAAGTTTCCCAACTGAGAAGCTTCTCCTCCGGGACCACTCACCTGTCTAATTACAATGGACCATCACAGCAGAAACAATTCTCAAAGCTTACGAGAAACCTGCCATCCCTCTGGATTCCCCATGCTCACTCTACTTGCGTCCCCTGGGCTCCTGCCTGCTGACTGCACTCAGCCAGCCTTCCCCAGCAGGCAGGAGGATGTTCATGGCACAGCCTGGCAGCTAACGTGCTCCTCAAGGAACTGAGAAATGCAAGCTTGAACCCACTCTGAATAAGAGAAGCCACATCTCCCACTTCCTGCACACAAGCTGCTCACATGCTGCAAGAGCCGATTGTTCAAGTCTCTTCTCCCTGCAACTTTCAACAAGCCATGAGGGGTAACTGCACCTGCTGCTTCCCTAAAGTGCCTGTACACCAATGCATGGAGCATGGGAAATAAACAGGATGAGCTCGAGATCTGTGTTCGGTCACAGGGCCACGATCTCATTGCGATCACTGAGATGTGGTGCGACAGCTCGCATGACTGGAATGCTGTCATGGAGGGCTATGTCCAATTTAGGAAAGACAGGCTGGGGAAGCAAGGGGGTGGGGTTGCCCTTTATGTGAGGGAACAATTAGAGTGTACCCAGCTCCACCTGGGGGAGGGTGAAGGACAAGTGGAGAGCTTGTGGGTGAGAATTAAGGGGTGGGCTGGTATGGGGGACACGGTGGTGGGGGTGTACTACAGGTCACCAGATCAGGAGGAGGAGGCTGAGGCCTTCTACAAGCAGCTGCTCGTAGCCTCACGATCACGAGTGCTGGTCCTCATGGGGGACTTCAATTACCCAGACATCTGCTGGGTAAGCAACTCGGCCAGGCACAGGCAGTCCAAACGGTTCCTACAATGCATTGAGGACAATTTTCTGACGCAAGTGGTGGAGGAGCCGATGAGGCGGGGGGTGCTCCTGGACCTTGTTCTTACCAACAGGAATGGCCTTGTTAGGGCTGTGAAGTCTGGGGGCACCTTGGGATGCAGCGACCATGAGATGGTGGAGTTCCAGATGGAACTAGGCAGAGGAAGTAAGGCTAAAAGCAGGATTGCTACCCTGGACTTTCGAAGAGCCAACTTCGACCTCTTCCAGGACCTACTGATGAGTATCTCATGGGCTAGGTTGCTTGAAGGCAAGGGTGCTTGTGAGAGCTGGGCAACATTTAAACAGCACTTCTTCCATGCTCAGGATCGGTGCATCCTGAAGAGTAGGAAATTGGGGAAGGGGGGCAGGAAACCTGCATGGATGAGCAAGGAGCTCATTGATAGGATCAAAAGGAAGAGGAAGGTCTATGAAATGTGGAAAAAGGGCCTGTCCTCTTGAGAGGAGTATAGACATGTTGTCAGGGCCTGCAAGGATGCAACGAGGAAGGCTAAAGCCCACCTAGAGATGAGGCTTGCAAGAGAGATAAAGGATAATAAGAAGGGTTTTTTCAAGTATGTAAACAGCAAGAGGAAGACTAGGGATATGGTGGGTCCCTTGCTGAACAAGGGGGGGGTACTGGTCACGGAAGATGTCAAGAAGGCAGAGGTACTGAATGCTTTCTTTGCTTCAGTCTTTGCTTCAAGGACACCCCCCAGGGACTCCTCGCCCGTGGCAATAGGACAAAGGGTCTGGGAGATGGAGGGCTCCCCCCTGGTGGACGTGAGAGTGGTTCAGGAGCATCTGAGTGGGCTCAACGCACACAAATCCATGGGTCCCGATGGGATGCATCCGCCTGTGCTAAGGGAGCTGGCAGATGTGATCGCCAAACTGCTCTCTATCATCTTTGAAAGGTCCTGGAGAATGGGTGAGGTGCCTGAAGACTGGAGGATAGCCAATGTCACTCTGGTCTTCAAGAAGGGCGGGAAGGAGGATCCGGGAAACTACAGGCCACTCGGTCTCACCTCTGTCCCTGGAAAGGTGTTGGAACAGCTTCTTCTGGATGCCATCTGCAAGCAATTGGAAGAGAAGAAGATTATGAGGAGTAGTCAGCATGGATTCACTAAGGTGAAATCATCCTCGACCAACCTCATTGCCTTCCACGATGACATCACCAGCTGGGTAGATGGAGGGAGTTAAGTGGATGTCATCTACCTTGACTTTAGCAAGGCTTTCGATACTGTCTCCCATGACATCCTACTAGCAAAGCTGAGAAAGTGTGGGATAGATGAGTGGACAGTGAGGTGGGTTGAGAACTGGCTGACTGGCCGAGCTCAGAGGGTGATGATCGGTGGAGCAGAGTCTGGCTGGAGGCCTGTGACTAGCGGTGTTCCCCAGGGGTTGATGCTGGGTCCGGTCTTGTTCAACATCTTCATCGATGACCTTGATGAGGGAATAGTGTCTGCCCTCAGCAAGTACGCCGATGACACAAAGCTGGGAGGAGTGGCTGACACGCTAGAAAGCTGTGCTGCCATTCAGTGAGACCTGGACCAGCTGGAGAGATGGGCAGGAAGAAGCCAAATGCGGTTTAATAAGAGCAAGTGTAGAGGCCTGCACCTGGGAAGGAACAACCGCATGTATCAGTACAGGCTGGGGGATGACCTGCTGGAGAGGAGCTCTGAGAAGGACCTGGGGGTCCTGGTGGACGACAGGTTGACCATGAGCCAGCAGTGTGCCCTGGTGGCCAAGAGGGCTAATGGAATCCTGGCATGCATTAAAAGGAGCGTGGCCAGCAGGTCAAGGGAGGTGATCCTCCCCCTCTACTCTGCCCTGGTCAGGCCTCACCTGGAGTACTGTGTCCAGTTGTGGGCTCCCTGGTACAATAAAAGACAGGGACCTCCTGGAAAGAGTGCAGCGGAGGGCCACAAAGATGATATGGGGCCTGAAGCATCTTCCCTATGAAGAAAGGCTGAGAGACCTGGGTCTGTTCAGCCTGGAGAAGAGAAGACTGAGAGGGGATCTTATCAATGTGTACAAATATCTGAGGGGTGGGAGACAGAAGGATGTAGCTAACCTCTTCTCAGTGGTTTGTGGGGATAGGACAAGGGGCAACGGCCGCAAGATAGAACACAGGAAGTTCTGCACCAACATGTGAAAGAACTTCTTCACGGTGAGAGTGACGGAGCACTGGAACAGGCTGCCTAGAGAGGTTGTGGAGTTGTGGTTCTCTGGAGATATTCAAGGCCCGTCTGGACACCTACCTGGGCAGCCTGCTCTGAGGAACCTGCTTTGGCAGGGGGGTTGGACCTGATGATCTTTCGAGGTCCCTTCCAACCCCTACAGTTCTGTGATTCTGTGATTCTATGAGGCCCCCTCCGCAATGGACATCAAATGCATATGGCCCCCTTGCAGAGCCTCACATCTGACACCAGAGCTGGTAGGAGGAGCTCTAGCCCACACCAACCCCAGGACTTGTCCTTTCCCACTGGTGAATTTTGAGCAGCTTTGTGCTAAGCATAAATCAACACTCAAACCTCTTTGGAGAAGCCAGAACATCTTGCATCATCTGCACACAAAGGCTGTATGCCTCCCTTAGATGATTGAGTTTAACCTGCTTGAGCACCACACCTATATGCTAGTGATCAGGTGGACATGTGGCTCTGGTATCATCTGTAACACTTTGCAATTTGTGTGCTCAAACTGATTCACCCCCAACCACTCCAGTCACAGAGAGACAAGGAAGGAATCTCAGCAACCCTGGAAACCCAGCATCTGCAACCACACAGTAAAGTACCAGGGAGCAGTGATCTATCCTGACAGCTGTGTCCTACTCTGCTCCCATACCCACTCTTGACATTCACTTTGAATGGGCTCTCATGCTCAGTGGTCCTGTGAGCTCACCCAGCTAAAAAGCAACCCTGGGAAAACAGTGAGCCACCTTCTGCTGAGACCTGGACCGGCTCATAGAGGGAGGTAGCACAGACCTGCTACCAAATGCAGGCTGGGATTAAAGAGGCAGAAGGGGAGGCCAGTCTAGGCCAGCTCTCCACCCTTGCTATGCCACCCAGGCTAAAGCACCTGAAGTCAACTATATACTGACTGTCTGAGCCTAAACATCCCTCACATTGCACTAAATATTGCAGGGCCTGTTGCTGAACCAGAATACTGAGAGCTTATGGACAACCCAAGATCAGCAGGATTTGTGTCTGTGTACGACTGTATACATGCCACCTTCCTACAGCCCTCATAAGTTTGTCTCTACCCACCTTCACTGGTGCAGTGGTGCTCCTGCCACAGAACCTCTATGTGGTCCACCCCAAATTTCTGTAATTGACTAGATTAAGAGAGAATAGTTGGTCTGATTACCAATGGAATTTCCCTCGGGAATCCTGCACAGCTGCAGGATCTCACCATGCAAAGAAAAACAAAGCCTGCATTATTTGAGGGAAAACTGGGAGGTTATCCTGGTTTTGGCCTCACTCTAGTAGTTTTGCACACATAAGTATATTGAATCTGTGTCTAATTAATCACAGCCTACTACACCATAGCAGCACACTCAATATTGTTGTTCATCAGAATAATACTGCTTAAAAATACAGAGAACTGCAACTTTGCTCTAACTTGTGGTTCTTATCCCTTAGAACATGCTCCTAAGAGGGAGTCTCTAGAGCTGAAAGATGTTTTCAGCATGCTCTGAACAAAAATAACGAATGTGACATTTCGTGGTCTCCACTGAAAGAGAAAAGTCTTTAGACAGGAAACAGGGCTGAGATCAAAATTAGTTTTACAGGAACAGCTTTCAGATCTGGCTTGCTCTTTCCTGGAGTGATATATTTATTTCTTTCAACTGAAGAAGCTGCCTTCCTACTTCTGGAGCTGATGTCAAGCAGAGAAAAAAAAAAAAAAAAAAAAAAGAACCAACACCAAAGAATAAGGAAGGCTTACAAATTTAGAAATTAATTTATCACCTTGAGAATAAAATGTATAAATTGCCAAGGAAGACAACATTGTAAATAAAGGAAAAAGCTTACAACAGAGGAAAAATGTGTCCTGTGTTGTAATGATCAACTAATTCCTTGGAAATAGTCTGATAAGACAATTGAGGCAGTCATAAGTTACATGACAAAAAGAAACTATTACTGCTCCTTGCAGAGCAGGATATCATAGCTTGGGTGTACAGGCTCTATTAGAGTCTAAGCTGTAATATTATTTGTTAAAATAAAAGGAAGTATTTATAAGGGTTTTAGATGCATTGCTTTCTCAAGCCATAACAAGCTGCTGTTCAGGCTGGACACCATCTGAAAAAAGGGTAGGTGACAATGATAAACCATGACCATGACCATTTGCTACGTGCCCTGCATGGCAGGTAGAACTGTTCATGACAGCTGTCTGTTGCATCGAAGCCAAACAGTCCTGACAGTGCTCATGTTGCATTTCTCCACTGGGATACAGATGTCAGACATCCAGTCAGACAGCACCAATAGCTGCTGATAGCTGCACTGTTAAATAAGCAACACGGGAACACACAAGCCCTCCACCACACAGAGCAAGGCAAAGGTTACTGGCCAGCATCACTTTAATTTTCAAAAAAGAGTTCTAATGACTCTGACTTTGGTTCTGCTATACACGATGTGTGTCTCAGAGAGACTGAAAGGTCTTGAATGCTGGGGACACAAGAGCAAGGTACCACAGATTACCACTCATTCAAAAACTCTTGGCTTTGGTCCCCATGCTCATTTTTTGAAACTGGCTCTTATCTCAGCACCTCTGTAGTAGATATCTTCAACACAGGCTAAATCAACGCAGACCAGATTGGCTTTTTTTTTTTTTTTGAGAAAGAGATGTTCGTTTATGGAACCCTTACAGATTGGCAAGGCTCCAGTAGTGGTGAGTATAACATGCCCTGCAGTTTGCAATACTGGTCTCACTGCTTGCAGGTGTGGCCACGTGACTGCAGTTTTTCCTCCCGTTATCAAGAGAACAGACTGGACCTCTGATGAAAGATCCCACTGCAAAAGCTGTGAGGTAATGCAGAAAGGCTTGTGCATACACATAGCCCCCTCCCCCAAGCACAGGCTTTTGGAGAAAACTTGCTCCAAACTCTGCTAAGATTTAGGCAGTGCCTGCTGTGTGCATGCATGGCAGCTGCAAATCCTTGCAGGGCCAGTCTCTCCATTGCAGCCACTCTTCTAGAGTGATTTCCTCCTGCTGATGTGGGAATGAAATGCAGAGTTATATAGAGTATGAATTGGGGTGAGGCTACCCAGGCACAGTGTTATAACTTAGGACAATGACGTGCTATCATAGAAATAAAATTATACATTTGTCTATGCACAATGAAACTGAAGAAACTGTTTGGACTGCAAATCTCCTCAGTTAAACTTTTCTACCAGTATCTCTAAAGAGTAGCATGGGATGTGACCAGCCCTGTGATCAACAAGCCACTGAAGACAATGGGTGATAACTTTCCTATTCAGATAACACACAAGAGAGACAATAGTTTGGATTATCAGGGGTCTAAAAGGACCAGGGGACAGATGTAGTGCTGCTGCTGGAACATTTGCACTGACACAGGACTTGCAATTTGTTTACTCTCAAACACCCAAAAGCAGCAAACAAAAACCCTGTCAGTCCAGGGCAGGCAGCAAAGCAGACACAGCACATCTAGCTCTGTGTTGGTGTGTGGGAATGGGGCAGGTTTGGCAGATTAAAATTCCCATGCAAAAATATTGCCTCCCATGAGATAGATGCCCTGACCTCAGACACACATCCTTTATTATACACTGGCCCCTAAATGGTGGAAAATAAGGCTGTCTGTTGATATCACCTGCATCTCCTACCTGACCTTGCTCTCCAGTTGGCTCACCTAGGCAACAAAGAAGGCATAAAGACAGCATTGAAAACACTGCTGGCAGAGGCTATGAGTTAGGATTCCCAATGGAATGTAGCGGGAAAGCTGGCATCAGAGTACCCAGTATAGCTTTTTTTTTTTTGCCTTTTTTTTTTTTTTCCAGTGAACAACAGCTTTGGGGAATGATGAAGGTGCTACAGCCCTTTCCTGAAGTTTTCCCATCACTGGAGGACAAGATGCATGGAAGGTAAAGCATGAAGTTTTAAGAGGAGGAAAAAAAAAAAAAAGCAGATTGCATGAGAATAGGTGAGGAGGAAACCTTCCATCCCAGCACAGCAAGGGAAGAGCCTGGGCACAGCAATTCAAATCAGCTTCCCCAAAGCACTTCCCTTCCATGAGGAAGGGAAAAGAGACTTTTATACCCTCTCCCCTCTAATCACAAGCAAACACTGGATCTTCCATCGCTTCAAGCAAAGCAACTAGAACTTCTGATCCTAAAGTCCCAAAAGAGCAATTTCCAGAGATCCATAACTTGCCCAGCAAAAAGCCACTCCATTTAATACAGCCAGCTTCATTACCTATGTTCCAAAAATCACCATTTTTTCAGATGCAAGAGTATGGTTGAGGAATTGCTGCTTTGCGCAAGACGAAGTGCATGGCCTTCAGCTGGCCCTCCCTGATCACCTGTGGATGTCAGCACCAGCACCTCCTCCAGTACTGCGGGAAAACTGAAAGACAGCAAAAGGCCTATTCATATTTCAGAAACAAGAAAGGCCTATTCATATTCAGAAACAAGAAAGACACATTGGCTTCAGAGACTCCAAGACTCATGCAGAGTCCACTGAGGTCAACCACAATAAAAGAAAATGGGGAAGAAGAACAAACCTTCCAGAGAATAGTTCTGTACAGTTGAGGCTATGGCAGAATCCACCTGCTGCCTGAGCCAGCCCAGCTCTCCACATAACCTGTCTGCCAGCAAATCGACAACCAACAGGACAGAACTGCCAAGATGGGGGCAGCTTCCCATATGACACCCATTGGAATGATCTAACAAGGATCTTTCTGGAGAACAAGTCTTACGAGGAGCGGCTGAGGGAGCTGGGCTTGTTCAGCCTGGAGAAAAGGAGGCTCAGGGGTGACCTTATCGCTCTCTACAGGTACCTCAAGGGAGGCTGTAGCAAGGTGGGGGTTGGTCTGTTCTCCCACGTGCCTGGTGACAGGACGAGGGGGAATGGGCTTAAGTTGCGCCAGGGGAGTTATAGGTTGGATCTTAGGAAGAACTTCTTTACCGAAAGGGTTGTTAGACATTGGAATGGGCTGCCCAGGGAAGTGGTTGAGTCACCATCCCTGGAGGTCTTTAAAAGATGTTTAGATGTAGAGCTTAGGGATATGGTTTAGTGGGGACTGTTAGTGTTAGGTCAGAGGTTGGACTTGATGATCTTGAGGTCTCTTCCAACCTAGAAATTCTGTGATTCTGTGAAGGTGATCTGAGTATCTGAAATGATCTACACGTGGCTGTAAACTAACACTGTCTCAACCCAGAAGATCTGTGTGGAGCAGCTTTTGGCCTGGAGAAGGGAGCCTGGGCAACACTGGGTCATGGCCACATAGAAGGTGGCAGTTCCCGTGTTCATACTGGTCATACTGGAGTGGTACTCACTTGGACACTCAGAAGGAGCAGCGCACAGGTGCAAGCCTATGAGGCTTTGATATGAAGAACTTTGCTGGGCATCACTGAATGATCAAGTGATCAAGTTCTCCAGCCTACTAGAGGAAAAAGTACTGCAAAAAATGTAGCTTTCAGTGAGTACATACTTCACATAAATTTCCCTGAGTCACAGTGAGTGTAGCAGCTGAGCCCTCAGCTTCTTTCTCCTTTCACAGACTGCTTGCAGTCTTTAGCTGTGCATTTCCTGTTTATAGAGCTCCAATATGGTCAGAAGATCTCCTTTCATGCTCCAGCAGAGATTCCCACATCTGAGACATGTCAGGTCCCACCTCAAAGCTGAGAAGATGCCAGAACAGGTGGTCATAAATGAGAGAGATGTTGGAAGATGCCATATTGTCTCCTACCTCCTCCAGTGACAAGGAGTGCAGCATACTGCTTCATACACACTGGACAGCAGAGAAGACCAGCTACAGCAATCACAGGATGCTGGGAATGGTGATTTTCACCAGCTACCCCTTCTAGCACATCCAGGAAGACATACATCAGAAGAACCCAGTTTGCTGAGGTAGAGAACATAATAATGTCTCTGGCCAGCACTGAGGGAGGGCTTTGTACCTCACCAATGATCTCTTCTCAGACTTGGTAAATCCTGCTGGTTAGGGACAGAGGAGGAAGCAAGAGTGTGGGAATCCAGCAAAACCTGGGGCAATGCAGCTGAGATGGGAGCTGACACAGACTCAGTTTCACTTCAAAAAGATATTCCAAAAAGGACCCATAGATCATTTAAATATGATTTCATTTTGGAAATACCTGAAGTTCCATTCTTCATACTGTAACACTCTGCAGTTCAACTCCCATCTTCATTTGGTGCCAGTTATCATTGTGATAATCATCAGTTCACAGCACAATGAGATAAGTCATAGGCTCTCCTTTGAATCTTGCTATTGAGAGTGATTACTTGGCCTTGGGTAATGAATTAGCCCTATTATACAGCAGCTGGCACAGGAGAAGCAAATCTGCTGCTCAGGCAGCTCATTACAAGGGCAGTGCTGGGACTACTCAGCCATGTGCTACACACACAGCCCTCAGCAGGGTTTTTAAACAGAATTCTGCAGAAAGGACACAGATTTCTCTGGGACTGCAGAATACACTACATTCACCAATCCAGTTTCTAGCTATTGTTTTCCAAGTTAAGCATTTGCCTGCCCCTTGGAAATAACAATTCTTCTGTGCAACTTCTGCATGGCACTTTGCCATACCGTGATCAAATTCAAACTGTTTTAATCCTTCATTCTTTGTCACCCCCTGCAATCTCTGTTATTCTGCATCTCTATTCTTTCTCCTAAACTCTTCCATGCTAATTGGTCCTTCACCCCCACTACCAGAACCTTGACAGCTTGTGATGCTTCCTGTTCTACAGCCAAGTCTCACCTGTGCAGCAACTGAAGGAAGTTTCCTTTGCAACTACTTCTGTCATACACCAGATTATTGTTGTAGATCTGGCTTTGTGGCTTTGTGGTATTTGGCTTAAGGAGGAGGAGCACGTGAGCACTCAGCAACTGCAGAATTTTGTTTTGGAAATGTGAATGAAGCACTAAATAAGTGAATTAGTAAGGATCAGGAAGACAAAGCAGATCCAACCAGTCAATTTGAAAGAACATTTTGAAAGTACCTATAGATTATCAGAATAAAAAAAGCAGAATGAAAGAATATGCTTGATAGTAATGTTATAGCAATGATGGCATAAGCCTATCTGTTAGGTACTCTTGGGAGTGCTGGCATCTTCTGTTAGACCACCTATCAGAAGTATGCTTGTGAAAATTCATTCCTTCTGTGAAACTTTCAGAAGAAAAGAAGCAGTCAAGGATCAAGAAAACTACTGTGTAAAATCAAAAATTGATAAGCCAGAGAATAAGGAGCAGAAAAAAAGAAGAGTTAGTCTTCTTAACTCAAAAGTCCAGCAGTGCAACCACAAAGGTCTGATGATGCAGCTAATTTCTCAACTAATTCAAGAAAAGGAGAGTGAGAAGTATGTTGTAAATATTTGCAAATGATACATGAGGCTAATCCAGTCAAAAGCCTGAAGAACTTTGATAAGTACAAAAAAAAAGTAACATCATAACAAGTGAGAAATGCTAAGTATTATATATGGGAGTAATAACTGGAGTCCTACACATATCATTCATGTCCCAAACAGTGTCCACCAGCTCAAAGATCCTTGCTTCTCCCTCTTCCACAGAAGCTTGACCTTTGGCAGCACCGTGTGTTCTCATGTGAGAGTAGAAGCCTCATTTTAACTTCATTCTTGCTTTCCATTCAATTACTGTTTTTTTCTTAACAGTTCCAGCACTGCTTGACCATGTCTCTGATTGAATCAGTGTAAGAAGGCTAACATGAGGCAGTGAGCAATGCTGAAATGCCAGAAAGCACAAGGTAGGCTTAGTAAGAGATGAAATTTGACTTTGAGATAACAGACGTGTCTCTGAAATGTAAGGAAAATTTACAAGAGTTTTAAATAAAGGATAAGGACAGATATGGGAAAAAATAAAAGCAGCTTGGGACTCTTAATTATGTTGTGATGTGCCTCCCTGCTTGCTCTCAAGCTTTTATCCCTTTTATCCTTGCCTGGACTCACTGAGTGTAAGAGGACACTTCCATGGCTAAGATGCAGTGCTAATGGGATAACTTAACAATTGCATGTTAGGCATACAGCCCAGAGGCAGCTTCCACATTTTTATATGTATTGTGCCTTGCAGCATCACCCATTTTCTAGCAGCACTCTACTAGCAATGCTGTCTAGCTCTGCATTTGATGCAGGAGAGGCAAATGTGGTTGCAGCTGGGCCAGGAAGTCCCCCTGCAGCTTTCAGATCAGCTGCATGTTTTCCTTACCTGGGAGCAAGCACTCTGTGGGACTGCCGTGGAAAGCTCACTCACCACTCACGTCTTCCTTCCAGATAAGACTATCACAGGTCTTCACAAACTTTTAAGTTTTAATTACCGTCCATTGAGCTTTCTTTTTCCCCATGGAAAAAGATAAGACAGAGCAAAAGAGAAAGGCATAGAACTGATCAATAGGTGTACACAAAGCGATACAAGACAAAACAACTAATGTTGAATGTATTTTGTTTCCACCAGACACCCTGGAAACTGCAGTAGCAAAGGTGCAAACGGCTATTTAAAGTTGTCATTGAGCTGGGAAAGCCCTGGGAGATATGTGCAGTAAAGAAATTCGGTGCCCAGATCAACACTGGAAGACTACAGTGCTTCTGCTGTCAGCATCACAGTGCAAGTATCTGTGGCTCAAGAAGAATCTGCAAAGAGTCTGCTTTTACCAAATAAAGGACAAAGTGCCTGACAGCTTTCCAAAAATGCCAAGGAAATATTTTTGACCTTTGGGTCTGCACCTGTCTAGGAGTTCAAAGATCAGAGACCAAAGGTCTCTGAAAGCCACCTGTCAGTCAGCCTAAATTCATTGCAAAGGGTCCCATACCAGCAACACAGACTGTTCCCAAGCGTTAAGAAAGGTGTATGTTAAAAGGCGCTGGTCTGTTCCACTGCTACAAAATACAGAGTGATAGTTCTTGAGTAACCCATGGCATCCTCCTTTAAGAATTTACCAGGAAAAAGGCTAACCACAAATGCACTAGACTAATAAAAAAGCTATTTTGATAGAATGATGTGGAAAACTGGATTACTAGCAGGAGCAAGGAGTGCTTCCCCCAAATGGTTACCTCAGTGTGCACAGAGCAAGTCTTCTGGCAGCCAGCATACAGTGTCAAATCTGTAGCCCCTGGTGTACAGCCTGCCCCGCCTCCCAGCCAGAGTAAGTTTTACCAGCCAGAAGTGCACTTTTGCTGGTATGGCATGTATGTAAGGGCTCTCACTGTAGAGGAACACTCCCATGCCTAAACCCTCTGCTCTGCCTACAGCCGCATGCTGCATGGGCTTGGCCTGACTGCCTACACTGCACATACAGTGCAGATCTGCATAGCTGATGGCCCAGTTTTCCTGCCACACACCAGTCCTTTACAAGAGGTCCTCTTAATAAGTAATGCTTTACACAGTGGTATGAAATAAAAATTCCAGCTAGCCTATTTTTTAAAATTTTTTTCAATAGAGACACTTGCAGAAGCACCCCGCTCTTGAAAAACTAAATGAAGAAACTGTTGAGAGAGGGAGTTAAGAGAATCTTATCAAGTAGAGATAGAGCACTGATGGCATTAAACTAGGATGCTACTTAGTGTCTTTGCTAACTATGGTGCACTGTGAAAATTAACTTAAGTAAGAAGCTTTGGGCTCCTTACCAAGGTCAGTCTCCTAATAAGAGTGTGAGCCTGTCTTAAGAAACTGGTAGAAACTGCGGATGGACAAGAGCCAAGGAGCAACTAAGTCTGCGCAGAGACAAGAGGTCAATTAGTGGTGACGAGGAAGAGTCATCAATCTTCATTCCCGCAACTCCAACGACCACCACCAGAATACACTGCACAAGCACCCATGGGAGGAGTTTATGGAAATGACTCCTTGGAACTAATTTTAATATGACGCGGGGACAGGTTATGAATATGTATAGGCATATTGTGAAACTTCATGCATATGTAACTCTTTACGGCATATAAACAAGGCAAGTTGCCGTGTCAGGTGCATAATACTTTGGTGGGACTACACCTCGTGCTGCCCAGCACTGAATAAACATACCTACTTTACAATCTTATTGGTTGTGGAGTCCGTTTTCTACAAGTCAGAGCCAGGCAGGAGATGCTCTGCTCGGCTGTGGGATTGACTGAGGAGTGGATGCCCCTAGGTGCACCCCAAGTATTTTCCTCGGAGGAGCCTTCATTCTCAGCCGCTTGCTCCAGGAGCAAAGACCTCCTGAAGCCACAGACAAACGGCATGTTTTAAAGTACAGGAAGGGCCTGTAAGTCGTACGCGTGGCCGGGGCAGTTGGTAAATCGCACAGAGACATCTGACGTGCAGCATAGTCCCCGTAAGGGAGGAGGGTACCCTACAGGCTGACCGACAGAGCGGTCAAGGGAGATTTGGTGACTGATAGAGTCAAGGGGGATTTGCTGACCGATAGAATGGCCGCTAGCGATCTTGGGAACAGATCAAGCAAATCCAAGGTTACCACTGCATCCCAGTTTTGGGAGCCGGGACGGACCTGCTAATGACTGTATAAGAAGCAGGAGAAGGGTAAGCGGGCCTCTCAAAATTGTGACAAGGTTATCCGAGTAATATTTGCAGCTGCTGTAGGGATATTAATTGGAGTGTTAATAATTGTATGTCTTATTTGAGGATGTCTGGGTATCTCATGTTGAAAGCATTTGTGTAAATGTATGTGTTTGAGACAAAGTATTGTTGTGAAGTGAATTACTCCACGAAGAACACGGCCAGAGACAATACAAAAAAGTTTGGTTATTGTTTTAAGTGATATATTCTTGTGGTATGAACGAGAAGTGCAAGGGACCTCTCTGTGTGATTGCATGATTGTGCTGTGAGTGAGACGCAGCATCGCTGCGAAGTGAGCGTGGAGTTCCGATCCGTGGTTCCATATTCTCCACGAGGGGAGTGGCTGGAGACAAACAAAGCGCATGACAGACCGAAAAGAAGTGCTGTTTTATCCAAGTGTTGATTGCTGGTGCCCAATATACGGGCCCAGTAGTGCATCTTGTATTCCTATTTTCTTCTCAAATGTTTTGAGTGTAACAAGGAGGAAGGCGGGAGCAGCACTTCTTTGGTGGTTTGGGCTTGAGCCCTGGGAATTTGGTAAGAAGGGGGAGAGCGAATTTATTTAGGCCTCAATACCTTTTAAACCCCCATATTGACGGATACATATGAGTGATTCATTGTTTTGTGTGGGCTTACTAACAAAGTGCATGAGAAAAATTGGCATTCGGCTTGAAATTCGGTCTTGTTGAAATGTAAATTCTGTGAAAAAGGTGGTATTGCTTGTCTAGAAGACGGAAGGCTTAATGCTTCAGGTGTTTTCCTGAAGTCCTGTGGATTTATGATTCAAACATGGCTCATTAAGAATCTGAAATAGTAAAGTTTGTATGTAGAAAGAACAGTTTAATCCCAGATAATTGGGTATTTGGGAAGAAGATTAGGAAAAGATAGTAAAAACCTGCAATAAAAAGATTTGCATGGAAATTGAAACAAGGGACAATAACTAATATAAATAAATAGAAGGGGATGGGAAATCAAGGAAATAGGTAATATCCAAAACAAAGACGCTTTAAAGAAAGCCTCCTTGGGTGCATATTGGCACTTTGGAAGGATATTGTTAGAACTGAGGGCACAGAAAGCAAGAGGACTTTCACTAAGTATTGCAATCAATAGTGGCCACTACATAAGCTAAATGGCCACTTTATGGATCAATCGATCTTGCAATTAACGTTGTTTTTGGGGAGAGAATGGAAATAGGATGAAATGTTGTATACTGTTGTTTCAGCATCTTGGAGGGAAAAGGTATGGAATTAAATTGGCCCCTGACTGAGCCTTTGGTGTTGGCATTAGAAAAGTACAGGCTAGAGAAAGATAAAAGAAGTGTTAAAAAGGTTGTTGAAGGTGGTAAAGGTGTGGCATGTAGTATTTGACAGAGCTGTTTGGAGTTGAATGAGTAGGGAAAGAGGATGTAGGAATGTTAATAGTTCAACCTCAACCTGAGGCAAAAATCTCTAAATCACAGGCGTGAGCACTCTGGGGCAGAGGGACCATGATGGGTCCGAGAGAGTTGTCATGGAAACAGAAAAGCAGCTAACTCTTAAAACAACCTGAGTTCATGTGTGAGCTCAGATTGCCAATGGGACTGCTCAGGGAACTGTCAACGATTGCATTCCCCTGACTGAGCCCCCACTGAGACCCTAATCACCCCGGAAATTATGAATGGTTATGTAAATACCTAAATCTGGTTACATTGGGAATTGAGAATCTGTTCCAACAAGGTCCAAAAGAAACCCCTATGGAATTTTTGAATTTTTGGACTAACTTTGAAATGCAATGAAGGAAAAAAAGAAAAAAAAAAAAAAAAAAACTATTTGGACCTGTCTTCAGAAAACAAACAGAGGCAACTGGCTAGTCTCTTTCTAGGGCAATCAGCCCCTGATGTCAGAAATTGTCTTAGGCTGCAGGATAAACTTACAACAGTAAGGAATGACAGAGACCTGGGGCATCTACCCTAGCAGGTCCACTAGTTGAAATAAAGCTAGGGAACGAAGAGAGAGGCTTGAATTTTGGTTGTGGGAGCTGTGTTAATTAGTCTGTAAATGTAATAGGAGAAACTGGCCAACAGGAAAAGGATTTTTTTGCAATGCTTGAAATTAAAATTGGGAAAAATGATTGCAATTACAGACTGAAAGAAACAGTCAAGTTTGGTTCATGGTACTAGATTTAAACAATGCCTTTTTCTGCCTGCCCGTGGCAGCTGAAAGCCAGAAACTCTTTACGTTTGAATGGGAAAATCCTAATAGAAGACAGAAAACTCAGCTTACTTGGACAGTGTTACCACAGGGGTTCAAGAATAGCCCCATCATATTCGGGAAACAAGAAGTTGACGTATCAGATGCGCGTATCTTTGGTGGGACTACCCCCCATGCTGCCCAGCACTGAATAAACATACCTACTTTACAATCTTATTGATTGTGGTGTCCATTTTCTGCAAGTCACTGTTGGCCTTGATTTTACACTGTTCTGCACTAGATCATAAGTGGATCATACCAACACAAGGGAGTGCAACTTTTAATTACATATGGCCAAAGCCATTTTAAACTGACAATAAGCTGATGACAATATGCAGAGCACAGTATGGGGACCATCAAGTCCATTATGCTTTTTTCAGATTTCCCCAACAGGTACTCCTTCTCTGCAAATTCTGCCCGGATGCAGAGCCTTGAACCATTTCTGGAAATGTGCACAGTAGGGATCAGCTACCACAACAAGACCCAAGCTTTTGGGAGGCTTCCAGCAAATCTACCATGTACGCACAGTGAGACACATCCCATAAATGTTGGATTCTGAAAAAGATTTACAGAACAGGTGTTCCCTGGAAGTGCCAGAAATCGAGGACAAAAATATCGGTGCCTTATGTCAAATATTCTAAGACACAAGTTAGCAGTGCTGCTTGCCTGCTACGCTCATCAGGCTGGCTCCCCATGCTCCACTGATGGCACAAACTGGATGAACATATGGAATATTAGAAGTATCACCCTTGCTGCCCCGAGTTATAATGTGGCCATGGTGAAAACAACTGCAAGAGTCCCAAACACTTCCAAAGGCAGACACTATATGCAATGCTGCAGAATCACATACTTGTTTGTTACTATTATTATTGAACTTCTCCAAAACAGAAGAATGCCCTATCTTTGTGATTTTACGTATGGTCAGTATTCAGTGAAAGAATGAAAACAAATCCTGAGTACATACTCAGACATTTAAGACTCTGGAAACACGGAAACAAGGTGTACTGATGATAAGAACATGCTCCATGGAACATTAGCAACCATGGATAAAAACCCAGTTATTAAAAAGACCAGTTAATTCTACCCAGTCACCACAAATGCAAAAGTGAAATGAGCAGAAAAAATGCAAATCTGCAAGAATCTTCTGGTCTTGGTTTCAGGGGTGAATTTACCAATTTGGAAATCCAAATAAAGTTCTTTTTAGAAAATAGTGTGAGTATCCAACATATTTCCATTACTCCTTTAAAAAGTATTCAGTGTAACATACCGTAGAATATATTCAGTGGATGCTGTTTGCAGTGCAACCCTCAGGACATCGAACATGCATTTTGCATCCACACCAGAAAACGAGACTATCACTACAGAAATCTCTTAGTTTTCCACAGGATGTGTGTCCCAGAGCACAGTATGAACAGGGAATTCTTCAGTGAATTAAGCAGTCTTTAACTGAGTCTTAAAATGATCTATGTTTTTCATCTTCACTCTATATCCACCCCTAAAATGCAGGTGAATGGCAACTCATCTCATCTTCAACATCTGCCAGGCAGATATCAGCAGTGAGAGGTTTTAGACACCCTTTGTAATCTGTGGGTGGAAGACATGAGCGGAATAAGCCTCCTGACCTGTTTCCATCTTCTAGAAAAGGATTAAAAAAAAAAAAAAAAAAAAAAAAAAAAACATTTTTAAAAATTCTGTTCTGTGCAATTTCCGCAATGCAAGAGATTTGTTCTCACATGCTACAGGCACAGCACCCATGAGTTCAGCTTCTACATGATCCCCTTGTGCAGAGGGCAAAAGAGCTCACAAAGATCCCACACCTATCAATAAGACCCTTCCTTTCACAGGTTTTGGAGCATTTTTGGTACGATACAGTTTTTAAATTCTAACTGTAACTTTGACAGTCAAAGAAAATTTGCACAACACATATGATAGATGACATTTAAGAGCTAGGGATTAGGACCTGCACATTCTCACAAGGCTTTAAAATACCTCAAAAACCTTGATCAAAAAGTAATCTTCTGGTAACAAAACATTATTTCTTTACTCTTTTAACATAAGAAAATAATTGTTTTGTTCTGTTCACATTTTTCAGAAATGTCAGTGGTTTGTCAGACCAGAAGTTTCGAGTCTGAAAAGTTACAGCCACAGAAAGTCACAAACGTCAGAAATCAGAAATGACACTTTGAAACTAAAATGCCTGTGTGGTCAGAGCTGCACATATCACTGACTACTGAAACATGCTGGCTAATTGAATCATCCCTGTCCTGGAAGAACCAAAATTATCCTTCTTTGCCTGTAGGAGTTAGGAGTTAGAAATGCCAACCCCTCTTCAGCCATGCTTACTGTCTCTCCCCAGCACCATCTCTCAGTGGCAGCAGGGCAGTCAGAAAGCACAAGCAGGTACCACAGGCATCTATGAACAGAGCCAGCAGGAGACAAGAGTACCAATTCCAGCCTGGCAGTTGCTCAGACAAGGAACTTAACTGTTAAGTGTGAAGCAACAGAAGCGAAACACTGTGTGGGTTTTTTGAGCATGATACCATGCTCATTTGCTAGTCACTTGATAATCACAGAAGGGTTCAGCACTCACATCCTTATCACCCTAAATTAAAGGTCAGATTCCTCTCCCATCACACAGGACTATGTAAGAGAACTACTACTTATTCTGCAGAGTACCATCTGAAGAAAGCAGTGATAGCAGTCACATTTTACCCAAGATCATCACATACCACCCTATGTCCCTTTGTTGCTCTCTGTGACTTTTTATGTTGAGCTTTTGAGAGGAGAGATGGAGGAATGAGGGAATGTCAGGTAACTAAGCCAATGGATGTAGAAAGACCTGCTAAGAAAACAAAGCACCATCGCCACATGCAGAGAAGTATAGATGCCACATACAAAAAGCCCAGGCCTCAGATACTCAGAGACATGCAGGTACTTCGAATACACAGCCTCACCCTTATTTATATGGTCATCAAGTAAAAGCTCTACTGCATAAACTGCCAACATATCTCTTCTAGCTGTATCACACACATTATGTAACTCCCACTGCAGCAGAGAGCAGCTCCTGCAGCTGCTCACACCAGCCCTCGCTGTGGCAACATGCAGCACTGCCACCACACTGCAGCACTGGCTACAGCAATGGTCATTCCTAGTACTGGCGGGAAACCTTCTGACAAAATGTTTTGGGGTGTTTTTGTTCAAAATACACTCCAACATCAAACTGAAGAAAGAGAAATAAAAAACCTTATCTTTTCTCTCTAAGAATAAAGATTTCATCAACATTCTGTTTCACAGGAACGTTTCAAAGTTGCACTTTGTCATAAAGTAGAATTTTCTTTGCTAATCAGCTTGCAGATTCTCATTTCTCCTTAAGCACACTGTCTCCTTGGATGATATCTGCTTACAGCAAGATATATCTTGGCACAGAAATTCTCTACAAATTCTCTACCATTATAAAATAAATTACAAGCATTATCATTTCTGCTAAATCCTTTCATTCTTGTTTTCCATTACTACCTGGGTACAATGAATAAAGCAGCTCCTGCCATGCCATGCTCCCTGCAGATAAAGGTGCCACAACCTCCTGTCTCAGCTGCTTGCACTTCTCCATGTCTGTGTGTCACAGGTGAGATGAGTTTCCCCCTGAATATTACACAGCAGTGGAAGTAATGCATAATACTGTCCGATGCCTGCAGATGCACCATGCATCAGCAGAAACGCGTGATTCTTTCCTTCCAAAATGTATCATGGCTCCAGTAAAGTGCAGACAAGATCAGTGGAAGCTCTCAGTCCTACTCAGTCCAGCTAGCTCAGTTAGACTCCAGAGCCACCTCTATCCATGCTGGAAGCATAAACTGTGCTTCACACAGACTTACATCTGTGGGTTGGTTGAAGCTATAAAAACTGCTGACAATTATCAGCAAATTTGCATATGTTGCTACTGCTGCTGCTTATATAAGTGATTTCTAGCCAACCACAAACACAAAAAACAACACCCAAAATAGATTTTAAAACAAATGTGACTGAATGGCACATGTCCCCACCTCTCTGAAAGTCACATCTCTAGAAAAGGCAGCATCTCCCCGGAGGGCCTAATTGCAAAACACCTTCTGGAGTACATGCTCCAGAGCTCTAACCTCACCTTCTTCCTCTTGACATTTATGGTATCCTGCACCAATACAGGCTATGACAAACTGGGACACATCTGAAGCTTGTCCAAAATTGCTCTCAGGTCTGGAGCTGTGCGGAGACCTGTCTACACACATCATCATGCTAAGCATCCCTGATGCAGATGGAGCGAGGAGCCTCTGTGTAGGAAATATTTTGTTGCTTTCAGCTGTTAAGGAATCCTGGAATTGTCATTCACTGTATCGTACACCACATTCCACCTGCACTGCACCTGTGTTTGCAGTGATGGAGCTGGTCTGAAGCACTACTCAAGGTCTGTAGCTACACAGATTCCTCTTCGTATCAGCATGGTAAGGAAAATTGTTCACCCCATGAGTGCATGTTGTGGTTTAACCCAGCCAGCAGCTAAGCACCACACAGCCATTTGCTCACCGTCCCCCCTCCCTCTCTAGGATGGGGGAGAGAAACGGGAAAGTGAAGCCTGTGAATTGAGATAAAGACAGTTTATTAAGAAAGGAAAATAATAATAATAATGATAATAGTACTACTAATGACAACATATACGAAACAAGTGATGCACAATGCAATTGCTCACCAACTTCTGACAGATGCCCAGCATATCCCGGAGCAGCCAGCCCCCCCACCCCGGCCAGCCACGCCTATAAATATTGTTTAGCATGACCCCAGATGGTATGGAATAAGCCTTTGTCCAGTTTGGGTCAGCTCTCCTGCGTCTGTCCCCTCTCAGCTCTTGCTGCACCCCCAGCCTGCCCGCTGGCAGGACAGAGCAAGGAGCTGAAAAGTCCTTGGCTTAGTGTAAGCACTGCTCTGCAACAATTAAAACATCAGGGTGTTATCAACATTCTTCTCATCCTAAATCCAAAACAAAGCACCCTACCAGCTACTAGGAGGAAAATTAACCCTATCCTAGCTGAAACCAGGACAGTGCAGCAGTTTGATAGCTTCTGCACACAGCTTCTGCATGGTTCTGCTCAAATGGTCAAAAAGTTAAATTAAAAAAAAAAAAAAAAAAAAAAAGTGCACAAGAGTGAGAAAATAGCCAGAAGAAGTAGGTGACAGTCCCCGGACTGTCAAGTCTCATTGCTGTCATAGCTATAAATCACCAAAGGCACAGTGAAAATTGGAGCTGATGGCACATCTACTCCATCAGGTATGAATCACAGACAACAATATCCCTCTTTCCCAAGCTCTCAAGTATGCAGAAGGATGTTACTTGAACACAAATCAAGCTCAGTCAGAGCTAATCCATATGAATTTAGCAGCACCTTTTCAGACTTCTCTGGTGTCAATTGATTCTCTTGTTGAGGGAAAAAAAAAAAAAAAAAAAAAAAAAAAAAAAAAAAAAAAA